>NC_135256.1:18312202-18618452 GCF_964204865.1 Styela clava
CATATTAACAGAAACTTCGGGAAAGCAGACAAAACCTAAAATAAGGTTTAAAACGTTACTGTGAAGAAAGGAAAGTTAATGCAAAGATAAGGACATGCGTCGCTCACTAATAGATATATATGCTGCTAGACTTCTACTGCTTGAACATATATGCAACACGCCGCGGTTTCTTGGAAGCAAAAGGCTCAATAACGCGCTGATTAAAGTCATGCATCCCAGAAATAACGTCTCTGTGAATGGATAAAACAGCCAAGGAATTTAATCTATCTTGCTTCATTGTGTTTCTGAGATACGTTTTAATACGCTTCAGCGTGCTGAATGTTCGCTCTGCGTCGGCGGAAGAAATAGGCGTCGTCAAAATGAGGTCCAGAAATTTTGCAGACGCCGCAAAGGTAGTTACTAGAGTGTTATCTATGAGGAACCCATAGAGCGCGCAAGTTGATGTGATGTCCAAAAAAGTTTGATTGGTGTATATACATCGCAATTCATTTTCCAATTTACCCACGTTTATCATGGGGTAAAATTTGGAGACAGTAGCCAACAAATGGATGGGAAATTGACGTGCAAATTTTGAAAAATTTCTGGGGTTCATCAAAGAGAACGCGGCAAGGTGTTCAGTGCGCAGACGATCGCCTATTTGATTCACCAGAATGTCACAGCATTCCTTTGCAGACAAAATCAAACGCTGCGTTGTTTGCCCGCTGCGTAAAGAAGCACTCCATGTGTCTTCGTATTTTATTGTTTCCCGGATACGAGATACAGCATCGCAGAAGTCTGAAATACACGACTGCACAGACGCTCCATCCATTAGCCTTGACTGCAATGCGCCGTATAATACAACCACGTGATAGAATATTGTGGAGAAAAAAGCGAGAAAAAATGAAAACTCACCATCTTCTAGCAGACGCTTTAGACCTGCCGCCTCCCTCACAGAGCGTTCGTCCCAAACCGGAGAGCTCTGAATGCCATTGAAACACTCAATGAGCTCAGACCTAATTTCGGACACGCCCTGCACCACGCGTGATTGGAAGTTCCAACGTGTTGGTGCACAAGCTGGGAGACGGCGGCTACATATCTGGCGAAGGAGGTCAGAGCGCTTAGACGAAACGGAAAAAAATGAAGAAAACCCCGAAACATTTGCAAAAAAGATACGGACGAAAGGGGTATCAAGACACATATTTTCAATAACGAGGTTAAATTGGTGTGCATAACAATGTAAAAAATGCGCATGAGGAAAATCTTCTTTTATATGAACTTGAACACCATGTTTCGACCCACTCATGACTGCCGCGCCGTCATAAGTTTGAGCTATCAATTTTGACTTCGCGTTGTAAGGCTGTAACACTTCTTTCAGTACAGCCGATATTCCGCAAGCCGTGCGATCAACGATTGGTACGAAGCTGTGAAATCTCTCGGTAGGTTTACCATCTTTCACAAACCGTAAAATCACAGGCACTTGGGAAACGCACGTGATGTCAGTTGTCTCGTCAAACTGAATCGAAAGGAACTGGCAATTCTCAATTTCCAGAGCCAAATGTTGTAAATAAATTTTATACATTGAGTCGAGCAAATCATTTTGGATATCCTTAGATGTCCCTTTCGAAACAGTTGCGGCATCAAGATGATCTCTCAATACTGTATCTAGGGATGCGGTGTATTCCACCATATCCAAAAATACCCTTCTATTAGAAGAGCCAGCCCGTTCATCGTGCCCACGGAGGGACAGCTCGTGACAACCAATGAACTTCAAAACATCTATCAATCGACCAAGAACATGGCGGTTTTTCTCGACGTTTTGGTTGTGCCGACGAACAGAAACCGCGCGTCCTTCATCCAACTGTGCTGCAATATTAACATTTCCGAATGTTCGGTATTTTACTGCATTGTCCAGATGCTCCATAGAAGATTGATGATTCCTGGCACACTCGGAAAGATGTTTAAGATCTCTAAAACCAAATTTACACCAACGTGAGTCACGGGCGGTAGCAAAAAGTAGGCAATAAAAACAAAAAAGTGCATTTTTGTCCTCACTGTAACACAACCATTCGTGTTTTTTATGCCAAGTTTCTGCGCAGAATGTACGCCGACGCTTTCCTCCGTCATGGGATTGTTTCAGTGAACAATTTTTTGGTTGATAAGGCCCAAGACGTTGTACCTCTAATTTTTGTTCCAGCGGCAGCTGCGAAAACGGAGTGAGAAGTAGTGCATCAACCTTATTCATTATGAGGTCTAAGGCTAAGAAATGCGAAGCCGGAAAGAAGTGAGAAGCTCAAAAGGAATGTGGAAAATCGAAAGCAAATGGACTAAAGGTCTCTAACTGATTCAAATAGCGAAACAAGCGACAAAAACGAAGGCGAGGAAACTATCAACTCTTCAAGCAACCAACGAACGAGAAGGAATGCGTGAATATGTCAACACGTTGTTGTAAGAAACGTCGGCATTGTGTCGTCATAATTTCGGGGCTAGCCCCGATCGGCCCCGATGATTTAGTAAAAGAAACAGAAAACAAACGAGAAAAACGCGGCGAGTGGAAGATAAAAGAGAGAATACGATATACAATGAGCAACCGGGGCAAAATCGGCGTCGCCCCGTCGACGTTCGGCGAAGGCTTTGCGAGCGAAAAATGAACCATGTCGGGAGAATATGGCTAGTGTAGACAGTCTGTGCAACCGATATTGAGGTATTTTTCGTATATTCTTTATTATACCGAAAAAAAAAACGGGGCATTGCCCCGGTTGGCCCTATTGACGCGCCGCCACTGAGTATTACAATAATAATATTAACATGATAGCAATGCTCAAATATATAGACACGAAGACCAAGACGATGCGGTATCGAATCTTTCACAGGATCGGTATTCAGACAACCAGATCATCGAGATGTGATCACGGAACCACGGCGAGCAATTTTTAATTTTGATGACGTCTTTACACAAAACTTCGAAGTGAAACACGAATCCCATAAACCCTACAGGTAATTTTGAAATGAATAAAAGTAATAGCTTTCTAGTGACAACAACCTCTGAAGATTTCAAAGTAATTAGTCCAGTAGTTGAAGAAAAAAGCGATTTTTCGAAACAACATAATAATAACAAGACGATCGACCCGCTTACTTCGTGTTCAATAATATTAAAAAATTAAAGATAATAATTATACTACAGCAAATACAAAGCAAAATTCCTCTCCGATTGGTAAACGTTGCTTCCAGCTCAAGGCACACCCGGTTTGTCACGGCACGCTCCGGAGCACGAATTATCTTATATGAATATACATTATATGAATATTAAGGAAAACTTACAATAAATAACTTACGAGAAATAATTTATTAAGAACGGTCTTACATATGCATCTACAATTTTAATGTGTCGACAAAAATGCTTATTTTTGCCCTGCTTATGGTCTTCGACGATTATTGATTATAGTAATTTCATAATTTCACGCCCAAGTTAGAAGAATAACTGACTGAGCTCATATAACCCTCAATGAAATAGTTCAACGAAATTTGAAGATAAATAAACAAAAGATCGATGCTCAAATATAAGTACACGAAAGCCAGAACGAAGTAGTACAGGTAGGCAATCCCTACCGGCACAGTAGTGTTCACGTTTAACGCGATCGCGGAACCGCCACAAGGTGCGCAATTATGCATGATGTCGTCGCACACAAAAACGAATCCCATAGAGCGCACAGAAATTTTTGAAATAAATGAAAGTAATAGACTTCTAGCGAAAAAGACAATGAAAATTTTAACGCAATATGTCCAGTATAGTTTATGAGAATTGGGATTTTTTCCTAACGATAAGAAGAAAAATACCAACATGAACAACAACATAATAATAACAAAACGATCCCTATGTACATTTCGTGTCCAATAAAAATTATTACGTCAATAGATTTCTTAGGGTGGATGAACTGTCGTCATATAGAGAAAACGTTTTCCAGAGTCAACTAAAGCGTAACTCTGACCGTAACGATGCAAGTGAAAACTGAATTCATTGGAATTATTTAGAATGCTATAAAATACAAAATTTGTTTTGAATATACTGTTCATCATTGTCAATTAGTTATGTTGTTTTTCGTTTTAGAGTCTCATTTGTTGCAGGAATAACAGCAACTATGACAACAATCACTGATCACGCGTCCTTTGTGACGTCACACCCCATGACGATTTTAAATGAACCACTTGCTGTGATTTTAAGCGAATAATATAACACTTGAATCTTTGTGTCATAATGTTCATTGCTTATATAGATCAAGCCGTGTTTTTGTTGTGGTTCTGCAGTCTCATACTAAAACTTTAATGAATATTATTTTACTGAAGTAGAGATTTAGAAGTGCCAGATGTGACTGGAGAATGCCATGCCATACAATGAAATTGACAATCTACTTCTTCCCAGGGGAATCTGCTGACTTTATTATTTTGTATTTTGCCTGGTATTTTCCCTCGTACATATCAAACTCCCGTCATTGTATTGACTAATTTTCGTCACCAATACACAAATTACATTACATATCAAGTTGAATCTATATCTTTGATCGATATCTCATTTTAGATTTCAGTCAAAATTTTGATCTCGTGGGATTCATAATAGGTTGCCAGAGTCGGAGTTAATGTTGTGAGCCCAACGGTCTTGGGGCGTGAAGAATTAATCACAAAAATAGCACGCGAAAATCGGGAGGGGGGGGGGGGGTCGAAAGATGAAGCTCATGGGTGTTTGATTTAGATGTAACTCATTAAAAATCTTCTAATGGTAAACTTTTATATGTTTTAAGTTTCTTAACTTGCGGCGTTAAAAAGGGCAAGGCATGGAGGGAGACTTCTTAAAATCCAACGTACTATATTTTTATATGGGATTCGGCCCATAGCAAATTGAAAGTACAGTAGGGAGTAAACAATCAATGGCAATTTTTTTCAGATTAGATTCGATTGGTTTGGTTATTGATGATTTTCTTATTAATTAAGGTTCGTATTGGAAAATACGATGATTCCATCATGAATATGTATTTATCAGATATTCATATTTTATCATGACTACAGCATATCGTATGTTTTTTTTTAATTTTTAGTCGGAAAAACTCGCTCCAATTAAATTATTATTTTTGTATAATGTTACATATTTCTCACTAACAGCATTACTTAACATCTTTTTGTTATTGTTGTTATGACCCAATTCATTGCGTATTTAATATTTATTTTACAATAGCCAGATTACGCACTCTAACTGCATTCACAATTAATTAATCCATAATTCAAGGCATTTTAACAAAGAAATTAATGTAATGAAATCCGGAAATCAGTAATTATACAATATATTCACAATACCGGCCCCTGCCACGTGATCTGACTTTAATCTTTGCAGATTCAGCGCGAAGCATTGTTGATTATTCATTCATTATTCCTCCTATTGTGATTGTTGCTGTTAATAACGCGTATATTAAATTGATTCGCTTTGCTAGAATAAGTGTTTCCATGTCATAGAAGTTCTTTTTATGTATAATTGTTTTACCAATGGCCTATTTATCGTAGTCCAAGGTTGTCCGACTTCCACTGTGAAATGATTGATTACTAAATTTTGACAACTGTGGGGCATTAAAGGATATTTTCTGACATACGGGCAACAATTTTTGTGTTACAGTTTAAAGCTGGTTACAAAAATACAATGCGGCAGGGACTCCAGTACCATATCAACATCACTTCTGTCTATTGACTGACTAAGTTAGTCATAATAACACTATTCAATTCAATGACATTGGTGATGTAACAAAGATTTTTCAAGTTATTTTTATGACGAAACAATATGCAATCGAGATACCGGTCAGAGAGCGCCGACTTATCGATCTAGCGGCGTGTATCCTTCGCTCCGAACTCAATAGCGACACCGCGTGTCCCATCACTGATTAATTAATACCTCGCCAATTATACGACATAATTCATCCGAGTGATGATATGATGAATGCACATGCGAAATTTGGAGCAGATTCAGCAGAATGAGACCACTAATTGTTATCTATACCAACGAATGTGACGAGAACCACGGATAATGAAGCCGCGGGCCTGGGTTCGGACCACCATGTCCTATTTAGCTGTTGTGGCGCTTGCATGTCCCTAACGATGATGGTTCTGCCGTGAACTTGGTATCACTCTATACGCCAACCGAGGTGAAAATATTCCCTATCTAATTTATATTGAATGATAGAAATGGGTAATAATGATATGGGATTTTGGAAAATTGTAGTTTCTAACGACCGATCAATCCTTCGATCGCGCTATATGAAAGTTAAGTATTTTTTGAAATATGATGCTGGCGTTGTACATATGAAACAGCAAACAAGAAGCAAAATAACGATCTTGGACCATGGACTAATATAAAAAACGCAGATGTGTGGAACATGTAGGTACAATAAAATTGTTGGTCGTATAAATAAAAATACTATGTCGATGTAGGGATGTGTACAGCTTTATATGTATGAAACTCAATATATCAACTTAAAATCGGGTGTAACAAATATCTATGTTTTTGTTTCAACTGAGAATACGGTCTCCTAAAGAGATGAAAACTGGCGTAAAAAAACAAATTGCCGGAAAGTCGATACTAAAATAAACGAATGAATTTTGACCTTGCCTTTGATCGAAGATTAGGACGGGCGAAGAAGTCATTTTGTAATTAGAGGGACCCAGTTGTAAATAGCTGAGGTAATTTTGTTTTGCATACTTTGATTAGGCTTGGGCAATAGACGATTTCATTTTAAATCCATATTTGGTTGAAATACAATGGCGAAAATGTAAGTACGGGCCACCTATATATTTGTTGTAAATATGAAGGATGCTTTATATAATCGCCTAATAGGCGATACAAGACCAAATGGGAAATCGGTGATAGTATGTCGGATACATCACGATATCTGTCTGTTTCGTCAATGGCAAAAACTGTGAAACACGCACGTTACAATAAACATTGATTGTGAATTGATTTATACTTTCCGCCGTCTGTTCACTTGCATGTCATCAAGGTTCATGGCACGAGCAAAGCGAC
Organism: Styela clava; assembly: GCF_964204865.1. Classification (NCBI taxonomy): domain Eukaryota; kingdom Metazoa; phylum Chordata; class Ascidiacea; order Stolidobranchia; family Styelidae; genus Styela; species Styela clava. The sequence goes on from NC_135256.1 coordinate 18,319,236, forward strand.
TGGCAAGGACAAACGAAATTAGACAAGATATTGAAAAATTACGGACCAATAGAATTCTCAAGAGTAAAAAGAACGAGTATTCAGCTTTCAAAAATGAGTCAATGGTTAATCTTGAATAGTTGCGATAAAATACCCAAACATTTGTTTATTTTTCAATATAGAATCATTGTGTTCGTTCGGTTTATTAGATACAAACACTCGCATCGAAATGCGCACGAAGACAAATATTCTGACTCACAAATGACATATTAAGTAGGAAATAGGACAAGCAGTAAATTTATACGAGAGATTATTTTCATTTCCAATCTTTGTTTCCACTCGGTAATATCTAGAGCATGGCATAAATTTATATACGCCTTTATGAATGGTTTGGTTGAGGCACTGTAGATAATACGAATAAAGTGAGCAATAAAAAAGATTATTTTATACTGGACTCGAAATTAGGTCATCCACATGAAGGAAAAACGAATCGTAACTGTGAGCTGCCTCACTTAGTCAAGCCAGTGAGGTATTTTTTAAAGTTATCCAATATATTAAATAACACGAAACCATATTGACCGTCTGTATAATTGTTGCATAAAAAGGTTACCTTAAAAAAAGATTAGCAACAAAATGTTCGGCAAATGTTTGAATTAGAGCAAATTGATAGACATCGATAAGAGACCTACCGGAATTGGTAATTCGACAAACGAATATACACAAATTATCAGGCATGAATTTGAAAGGTGAAACACTTGAAGATCTTTCATAGTTTTTTACAAACCTGGAAACTCTTATTGGTTTTGAACGCGTGTTCCTGTTGCATGTACACCGTGGGTAGGGTCAGAATCAAAATAGAATTCGTTCATTTCAATATAATCCATTTTCCTTACATTTAATTTGCATAATGGGATATTACACGACAAAACACACTCGCGGGAGTTGAGAGGATGTCATCGAATTTGCACACAGCAGATGCCGCGCAAATTAAGCATAATGGTTTTTCTTTCGCAGATGCGCAATCTCTCGTTTCAAATATGACGATTTGCTATTAGTCTATTATTTGCTATTTAGAAAGTAGGTCGTTCAGGATTTCTGCCAGCTTAACGTTATATTTTATTCACAGTTTTATTTATTTATGTGCGACTTGAGGTGTGGCGACTCGAAGATATATACACACGTTCAATTTAATTGATATGATAATTATATTTGATAAAATGTGCGCCATTGTCTCAATTACTGTTGCGCGACCACGTGTGTAAAGTGTTGGTGCATATATGTATTGCCGGTATACAACAGTATAATTAATAGCCTGACAATCTGTTTTCTTATTGTGTATCTCGTTTGAAGTTTTTTCTTATTTTGTATACAACAAATGTAAAAAATTTAGGAAATACTTTCAAATGCTTAAAATTAGATTGAGGTGTTAGCTAAGACAGAAAGACTTTAATTTCTCCTACGTGCATAATTTTGATACCTGTACCGTATATAAGTATACAGCATAACGATTCAAAGGCAGCCTAAACTAAACAATGTTATTGGTCGTATGTCAAAGTGAAATTATACATTACTTTCTTGTTAAAACAGACATGAGTTTCATTTGGCAGGAAAACTTTGTTTTATAAACCATTGGTCACAAAAGCCTAATCAACTATGGTAAATTCGGCTTATGATAATTTAATATTTTTTTGTCGCCCAGCGCTTCCATGGGTCGTCAGAGGGCTTTGAATGGAGAGATCTGTTTTTCGACTAGATAGCTTTACCGATAGCAACGGAATGCGCATTTCAACATAGCAAGCATTTCAATATGACGCGGCTAGTAGTAATTATTGTCAAGATTGTCAATAAAGCAACGCTAATATAATTTGATGATAATGTATGTATTTCCATTTTATTTCACCATGGCGATGTTTTTTCACGTTATTTAGGACATTCTATATAGATAATATAACCACTGAGCATCTGTTCAAATTTTCATGTTAGATGTGTTTAATGACGCTCATATCCGAATCCCGAGCTTCGTTTTTTCAGATTTTCTTCTCGTGTTTTTATTTTGATGATATTGATTATTTTAATTTGAATTCACTATGTAAAAATTTACATAAACAGTGATTTCACAAATCCTATAATGCCAAATTTACAAAAATAGTCTTCATCTGTTTTCTTAAACTTATTCGGGTAGAGTTTATTTCAAATACTTTGTTTTATTGTTTTTGTCATCACTAGGGGTAGATTGTTATATCGCGAACTTTAAAATTGGTTTTCGATAGTGCAATCAAAGTACAGCAAGTCTTTATTGATTTTAAATTGCAACTTAAGTAAATTTAGTCGGTCTCAAGTGAACGAAAGTGCTGCTGTGTGATTGGATCATTCCAAAGACTGATAAAATTATGGACTATTTTTAGTTTCAAAGGTCACTTTTACAAATTAGCGTTCATTGTTCAATTAATTCAAGGTCAGTGCGATACAAACTTGAGGCGGAACGACTTCTATTAACGAAATTCCACGTAGTAATGCAACCCGAACTGATTTTAGAAAGACACGCGTCGCAATGATTTCATTCTCTTCTCCGCTTAGCTTATGATAGATTAAGAATTTGCGATGTAAAAGCTATGAATAAATGGCACATTGGAATTAAATTCAATCTAGGCCCAGGTTAAATACTTTCGCTCTTTTCCTTTCACTCCAAATCTGCGAAAGTCTTAATTATTCACTTCAAATCCCGGTAGGTCCGAGATATACAGACGAAATGAATATCGGCTTATGCGTTGTTCGCGCCTTCACTGTGTTTCCCGCTATGCTAAATTCGCACAATTCAGAGACGTGCGACGTTGACGAAAAAATTACCACAAAGAGGGAGGATTTAAAGAATATTAATAAAGGATCACACAGCAGTATTACAAATTCTGAAGACCGGTAAACATCATCTGTCAGAGCGATTTTTGAGGTAGACGAAAAGGGAGTGAGTGCGTCGAAGCCTGCGATATGATTTAATGATGTCTAGAGCTGAAATTGGCAATACTAATGCACATTCTAAATAAACAAGGATCGCTATACAGTTCATCGGCTGTGGATATTTAGTTGTTATCAGTCGTTCAGTCATACTGTTACGAAATGTGATGCATTGTGAGATCGGTTAAGGCTTTTTAGCAATACACCGACATCGATAAGACTTAGCACTTTGTCTCTCCATAGTCCTGTAGTCAGTTTATAAAAGAGCCATCGGTGGAAATAAGTGGGGCTAATTTTGTCGATATTGGAGGTTGAAGATTTTAGATTCTGACAGTTGTCATTTCCTTCCAACTTCATTAATTTTATAAATTATGAGGAATTGATTGGATTTGTCAAGTTTGTTTCGATAACATGCGAAATTTCGATCCCATAAGTGCAGTTTACAGCGAAATATATATGAAAAAGTTCAGACAAGAAATTACAATAACAAAAATCAACATCACATGTAAGGCCCTCAAGTTTATATAATGACAAAATAGAATTCTATCTCGTAACTGTTACAGTGTTGTTCTAACGGTGACTTGTTGTTTCAATATGCCTGTTGAAATGCTTAAATAATCGCGGTCTCGTCCCTCTTATCCATACGCTATAAATACACATGGTGATAATTCAGTTAATCATTTGTATTTGCTAAAGGAAAGAATTATTGCTGATTTGGAGGCGCTTTCGCATCAGTGATGTGAGTCGGTCGGGATTTACAGGCGCAGGTCGAGTTCAGTGTTGTTTCAAAATGTTTAAATCTCAAACTTACGTCAATATTCTATGTCATCATTCTGTAAAAGCGATTGTCATGCGCGAGTATTATCACTGTGAGTACTTCTCATTTGAGTACTTCTCAACGTACTTTGAGACCCGCATCTGGGCTTCAGGAAGATTATTCATTCAGTTGAGGTCGGGTTGTATTCACGCCTAAAGAAGTGATTTCGCTTTCATTTGTTTCATTTTTTGATGGACAAAATTGTAACTTATAAAATCTATATTACTCGGGCGGATAATATCATCATCGAACATGCTTGGTCCAACAAAAAATGAATTGAACGCAAACTAATTTTGCCAACGGGCAAAATCATGCCAGATGTTCAGCGATAAACAATGCGGGAATTCATTAGATTAATTATTCATTGTTGTCGGAGAAAACAACTAACAAGATTTCCGTCGTCCACGTCCAATAGTTCAATGGTAGACAATGCATGCACTACTTTTACCGGACGTTCTCTAAAATCACTAAATATAATTTTTTTCATTTATTATATTGTTCAGATTTCATACCACTACTTTGAGTACATGATTAATAACTTCAAAAAGTAAGGGCTTCATAAAACGAAAAATATATTTAGTTTGATTGCGGGATTGGAGTAAGGTATTAACGATGTCTTCCTGTACTACATTCTCTTGCTACCTGCAAAGTTTAAAAACGTCAGCAGAACTTGAGGGAAAATTAGACGGTAACGAAAGCATGGACATATCTAATGAAGAATTTGCTGAAAAGATGCGCCAAGCATCTGAAGATAAACTCAAAAGTTTGAACTCTAACACTTCGAACAATTTCCGGGTGATATTTCCCGTTATTCTTGTCATATCTATATTAGTTGTAATTGCCGTGGGATTTTTGCTACACCGCCTTATCTCATCATTTGCTTGGAATAATTGGGCGATGCCTCCTGAATCCCAAGAACAAGACTGCCCGCGATCAGGGAGGTTTAGACGAAGAGGGAGAGGGGTTGTTAGAACCATCAGTTCTTACGTTGATGTGCCACCTAGTTATCGTCAAGTTATGAAAACGAAAAAGTCAGAAATGCTACCTCCAACGTATCAAGAAGTGAGTATTGAAATTGGCGTTTTTAGAGTCGGAGAAAAGTGTCACATGACTCTTATTCTCCCACATTATCGAATCCAAATCCATGCCGCGTTTCAAAAACTTGTATTTAATATTTCCAGCTACCGGGGTGAAAAGATTTCCACTACGGATATATTGTGAACTTCTGTGTATCTTAGCAATAAACTACGTGACGGATTGTCAGTATATGAGATACTTTATCATGAATTTAGCATTATGTAATGTTTCTTTTAACACATTTTTGTGCCTTCTTATGGATGACATTTGATTAACTATGTAAAAATTTGCATTTCAGGTAATGACTGGAGCTGTTAACTGCGCCTATGTTTCGGACGAAGATTCTGTAACAACATTAGGAAGGTATCAAATCAACATAGACGACGGTGATGCTGGTGAAAAAGGCAATACGAATTCTTTGGTTCATTCTCGAACACATCCAAAGACAATAAACGACGTTCATAATATTTTAGTACACACTGCTGAAATATTTTCACCTCCAACTCCAAATAACGAAGTTACTAGTTCGGACGAGCAGCCTCGAGATAACCCGCTGACTGGGTCTGACGAATCTGTGGAAAGTTTGTCTTCTGGTGTTACTGTTGTTACTATTGCTGACATCAATATTAGATATTCAGATGATGATGTAATAAGTTCTGAAAACAGTGAAACAGACAGTCAAAGTGACATCAGTGAAACAATATGTTCAGCTGTATAAACTCTGTTAAATGCACGAAGTTGTTCATTTTGAACGGACAATGATATCGTGGCAATGAAGAAAACCCATCCGCCGCACGTTCCCGACTCACAGTAATACACTCGGCGAAAGTACACACTATTTTTATTTAGTATCCGTAAGCGGGTATTGCCATACCGAATAGCGTCTTCGGGCTAAGTTCATATCCAAGTTAAGTCACCCGATCAGAGTACTTGAGTGCTATATTCAGTTATGTTTTTTATGCTTATTGTGATCTTCTTCCAAATTGAGCCGCATTTTAATCTTTATTCAATCCATGTTTCTCTTTATGTATATGCAAGAAATGATAATGGCTACAAGGCTCAAGAGGCAGGTTGTTTTCTTCACGCCACAAGCTTTCAGATTAGCATTCAAGAAGTCTCATCTTATACTTTTGTTATAAAATTATCATATGAAGATATAAGTAAATTATTGCGTTGGCGAATTGTATTTATACCAGTAGCCTTATTATTTCAATTCGTTAATGAGGATCTACAGACTCATCTCAGACATGTACCATAAAACATGAATGGTGGTCACTGCCGATTTCTCACCTACTCGTGCCGTAAAACGCATTGCACTAATGCGCCTTTTATTCTTTCGGCACCGGAAAGCGTACATTTTTGTTGATAACAAAACTCGATATGCACTGTATTTATGTATTTGTACCTCAATTTTGCGCCCTCCAAGTGCGATTTAATAGTCGTTTCATTGTACTTTTTACGCACTGAAAACAATTTTTGTTTGAAAATACCTTGTGTTTCCATATATATATATGTGGGGATGGTGGTATATAATTAGTTGAAAGGCGTCATGCCCAAAGAAATATGCGTATAGCGGGTGTATGAATCGTTCAATGATTCTTGGATTTCAGAGTTCAAACGTTCCGGGTGTACTCATGAATGCCACGGAAAGCCTGCAACAGGCATTTCTAATCAAAATATTAACATCACAGAATAGGGTGGAGCGTCGTCAATACGCCATCCGAAGGTTGTCTGCCTGTGAAATTACTAATTCAATTGGTAAGCATTAGGAAGATGTAAAGAAATAATTACTATTGGAACTGATTACGAAAATTTGACAATTTCCACTATTTTATTGCAAGAGCGTGTAATTCAAAGCCATTCAACAAGTGTGCATTCTGCCGCAGTTATATTAACATATCGACATTTTAGGGAAGTAGTAGCGAACGCTTTGAATTCACAATATTTCTAGCTGTGCTGAATGCACACTCTGATGCTGGTAGCAGGCACACGCATATATTTTTGCGGCATTTGCGCTCTTGAACCGTTGTGACGGAACCATCCCAAATTTTACCTTATCACGTCAAACGTCACGCTACGGTTAACCGGTTAATTTTATCCGTTCAACGGTTAAAGTGTTTTCACTGAAATTCCCAGCCCTACTAATCAGCATGTCGTTAAATGCACGAACTCGGCGAAAATGAGAAGCCTCATATGCAACCAGTATTTATGCGGGAGCCCAGCAAATAATTCGACTTGCACAAAACAGTATCCAACGTTTCCCGACTCAAAGATTCTGTGTAATATGATAATATCACTTTCTCAACCGCGAAGACTCAATCTGACGATATATTTTCATTTTTTCTATTTTCTATATCTCAAGACAAAATAAAAGCAAATAGTAAAAAAATTAAATCCCGATTGCATAATCAAATTACAAAGTATATAATCACAGCGATTCAAACAAGCAAAATGCACTTCAACGAAAACAATTCAGGAAAGGAATTCGTACGTCCATTTCGTGTCCAACGCTTAGGGAACCCAAAATTGTGACAAAATCTTAAGAAAGGTTACATCTGCTGGGCGTTGTAAACAAAAAAGAAAATATGTTCAATGCATGGAAATACAGTGTGCGTTGATAGATATTGGAGATGTTTCTGGCGCAACAAAAATAAAATACCATGAAGATACGGTTTTTAATAATTTAATAAAAATGGAGATCGCAGTGTCGCTTCATTAAATTCGTCACAAATACCGTACAATCACTAGAAATAAAGAAACTGAATAATATATTTAGCTTTTGGTAGTTGCTTTCACGTATGGGAAATTTGCACTTCAACGATAAATTTAAAAATTAAAGTTATGAGCTATGAAACATAGCTCTAATAACACAACAAATAAAGTGATGACATACATCTGTTCTAAATTGTTCAAAGGTTCGCTGTATACTTTCAGTTAGTGTGCAACAATACTGTTGAATAACTCGAAACAATCAACATAGGTATTTAAACAGCAATGTACAATGGTCATTTGAAACCCAGCTCACTCGGAAAAATAAAAGTGACTTAAACAAATCAATTTTATTCCCACGACAAAACAATTGTAACATTAGCTCGAATGATAGATATGGTCAACCAGTGCATGATTTTTGCATTTTTTGTGTTTCATTGTGAGTTTTTTTATTGGGAAAAAAATTTTTTTTTGTCCTTTTTAATATTTTTAACACGACAGATATGATCAAGTTTTTAAAACTGGAACCTTTTTCACTCGTTTTACGTATTTCCTACTGGAGCATTAAGCGACTTTTTAATAAAGGCGTAATTACATGAGAAGTTTTTGTATATATACGTTTATTAAAATTTAAATGGACGTGGTGCTGCAATCATAGTTTGTATCATCGCTCTGAAAGAGAAAAGACATGATCGCATCACCACGTCCATTGAAGTTTTAATAAACGTATATCCAAAAACTTGACATGTCATTACGCCTTTATTAAAAAGTCGCTTAGTGCTCAAGTAGGAAAGACTTGAAACGAGTAAAAAACGTGTCACAGTTTCTAGAAAATTGATCATACTTGTCATGTTAAAAATATTGAAAAGGGCTAAAAAATTTCATTACAATAAAAAAGCTTACGTTCACTAGGGAACCGAAAAACTACGGAAAATGAAAATTTATGCTTTAGTGACCATATCCTCCATTCGAGCTACTGTTTTTTTTTTTTTTTTTTCTGCCACTTCTAGGTTTACTTATTTCGGAAAGAGGAGCACAGACGTCGTGCGGTTCCTTGCACTAGTCGAAAATAATACTAGTTAACCAGATAATTGTTCCATACGTGGATATGATAAGCCTTTTCTTATTAAAAGCATATTTTGATATGATTTTATGATTATGAATCTGTCCTATGGGCAATGTCGTAAAATAAAATGTTTTTATGTCTCTAAAACTTGTTTGAGAAAGCATCTATGGTGCTACATTTCATTGCATGGGATGTGAATTAGATACGAAACATTATAAAACGATGGTCGTTTCAGGAATTGACTTATTAGGGAAAGTATAAGGAGCAAAATCTATAAATGATAAGGAACCAGACTAGATTAAAAAGCTAATTTTGATAAGATTTATGTACTATCAGACACTTTTTAGTTATTGTTACTAGATAAACAATGTAGCCATATATACCTCTATACCATATATATATACTCGTATGTTGTCCGATTTCAGAAAAGTGCCTGTATGGGCAGAGAAACGGCTGATAACTAAATAAAATCATGTTTTCATCAGTCGTGCATTATTGTTTAAATAAATAAGTGGATATCTATGTCAACTATTCAGTATAAGAATAGTTAACTATTGATTGTTCCATGTATAAATATGGATCCAAAAAAACAAATGACGAAACAATAGGGATATAGGTTAAAGTTAATTGAAGTAAATTAATATTTTTCAGCGGTCATAAGTGCTATTGTTTATCTTAAAAAGTACAAAACAAAAAACCCATACATGGGATTGGTAATTCGCACAACTGAGGTGAATTACATTCACAGAAGGCAATGCATATTGCACAGAAAGTACAGTCATGAGTCATGACAGGTAAGAAACATAGAATATAAGTTTGACAGGCAATAATAAACGGGTATATTGTCCACTTCTATCTATTAAATGCATTTGATATCAAGAGGCAAGGTAAAACAATGCACAATGTTTTGTCCTTGCTATCAAATATATTCCATAAAGTCATAAACAAATGTGCGGCCGTTATCAATATCATTCATTTCTTACCAGTAATGCATGTACTTAATATAAAACACTGGCTATAATAAATATTACAGTGAACCATACAACAAAACATCATGAGAGTACATTGGTTTTGTATACAAGATATTTCCGCATGTCGATAGAAGGAGTGAACTTGATGTTGTTTATTGGCTTGATGCTGTCAGTTTTGTAGCCATATGTAACACGAAGATTCTGTGGAATTAACAATAGAGTGATTACTGTAAATACTTACAGCAACTTAGTGGGTTGTTATTAACTTTTATTTGCGTTCAAACAGAATAAACAAACGCAAAAATTTAATTTTTGCAGTCGTTCGCAGTCTTTAGATCACGGTTCACTATACATACCTCTATGCTTGGAAGTTTATATCTGCTTGCATTCTAGAATTTTTAAATATATATATTCTGCAGGAAATTTTTTTCAACCAATTTTGAATAACATCAATTTCAATTATATTTAAAATCTTTAGACAATACTAGAGTCGATAATGCTCGGATTTACATGATATTTAAATTCAGTCACTTTGTTAATCGTGAATTTCGGTAAGTTTTCTATACTAACTGATCATACGTGAGTCAAGGAACAACAACATCGACAAAAACCAACTTAAAAAAAAAAACCGAGGAAAAAATTTCGAAAGCCCAAGATCAGAGCATGAAATTCTATATCTACATATAAATTTCACTTACTTTGTTGCCAGTATGATCCAATGTTGTTTGCAACAAATCCAAGCAACCTTCAGACATGCGGGAGAAGCATACAGTTAACTCTTTTTTAACTTTTGGAACAAGTTTGCAGACAACTTTAATATACTCAGTGTCCACATATCGCTCTGAATCACTGATATTTAGAGTCTTCAACTAGAAGAAAACAAAAAATCGAATGAATATAAAATATCGATACCTACACAGCTTTGTGGGATAGGTTTGTCAAATTTATACTGGGGTAGAGAAAAAGATAGTTCAATCACCGACTAACTACTACAGCATCTGATTGAAATATTCCAAAGCAGCAATTGATTGATGAGGTAATACGAGTGGAGAAACCTATGACAGGCCAGCAGCACCTTAAACCACCTCCAGAGCCCACACGTACATGCAGAATAAAAATTATTTTGTAGGGACAGTTTCTGAAAGCTAAGTACAATACAATCCATCATTATAACAAATGTAAAATAAACGCAGCGATGCATCGATCGCACAGAAGTGTAATTCGCAAATTGACCGAGAGTAAATAATATTCGATCTTCTGTTTTGCATTCGGTTTAGTAAGGTCAAAAGTCACCGGAGTATTAATCCAAATATGAAACCAGGGAAAGACAAAAATGGTTAAATGGTGGCATAACTCTGGCCAGATATACCATAGGATCGCATTTTGTGCAGTAGTCCGGTGTGTCAAACTGTATCACAAGTCTCCAAAATATCCAGTGTAATCGATTTAGCGTTGCCACATCAATCTGATAAGCACTGCTTTTTACTAATCGATCTTTAGATCGGTAAGTATGTTGATAGGTATTTGTCTGTTTGATGCACGCGATATCTCACGAAGGCGTGGTTGCTCTCTCCAAATTTTGCACGTGCATTCATCATATCTCGGACCAGAAACCTATTGATTTTGGATGAATTATTTCGTATAATTGACAAGTTATTAATTAATTAGTGATGGGACATGCGGCGTCACTATAGAGTCATGAATCAAAACCGCAGTTTCGATCGATAAGTCTTCGGTCTCCGACCGATATTCTCGTTTGTTTGTTTGTCTGTTAGATACACGCGATATCTCACGAAAGCGAGGTTGGATCTGCTTCAAATTTTGCATGTGCATTCATCATATCTCGGATCAGACGCCTATTGATTTTGGATGAATTAAGTGGTATAATTAGCGAGTTATTAATTACTGAGTGATGGGACACACTGTGTCACTATGGAGTAAGAGCGCAAAACCTTTTTCATTGCGCAATTTCAGCTTTGGTCTTTAGTATTTACAATTTTACAGAAAGTTTAGAAACAGTATTCCTAGTACCGTACTGAAATCCGCCAACAAATTTCACCTCCGAGTGATAACTATTGACCACTGCCTCTGCATTTCCTCTTACTTGCTTGAAGGTTGATCATTACAACACCTTTAATTCAGATGGAAGATGTAGAAGAACTCACCGAGTCTTTTGGAATTGGAATTTTTTTGCTGTATGTCATTTATTATACTCTACACATAGTATGAAAACGACGAGGGGGCAAACGCCAAGATCTCCAACACAAGATATGCACATAGCTTCAAAACACTGACAACTACCGATGGGTTATCACATCAAGTAGCATTTCACCAATATTTTTGTATTGGCATATGTACACCACAACAAAAATCTTACCATACCTTGAGAGGTTCAGCAGTCATCATGTACCTTCATCCGAAGTCTGGGTGGTCATTGATGATTCCCATTTAGCAACTATTATGGTCGGTACCACTTTCAATGTCAGGTCTAGCTCACACAGTGATCTCAAAATTACTTTGAATTTCAAAGAAGAAATTCACTGGAGATTGACAGAACAGTCGTATCAGCGCTGGTTGCAATCTAACATAGTATACCAAGTAGTCTATGGTGCTATGCCAGGTAGTCTGTAGTGCTATGCCAAGTTAGCATCGAACTGAATTCAGCCCGGAATTTACCACCATTAGACTCAAGCAACTGATATGTTGCTTGCATGACTGTCAGTAGTACCAACCATTTCTATCCTGCTGCCAGAACAGCTTTGATACACCTAATATGCTAGGTCAATTGCTTTTGACATATGACCCTGCAGTTGGCGTGGCAGTCGCTATGGCATCAATATTTGTGGAGCACCTTGCAGGTGCCACCACTGCCATGTCAATTCCACAGTACAGTCACAGATGTATTAGCCAGATTCTTCCTATGAAAGTAGTTCATTTTAAATAGTGTGCACATTGAAGACTACCAGTTGTTATTCTTCAAAAACAAAAAATATGTCATTTTCGGTTCAATTCTGAATAAAATTTAAATATACCTGAGAAGAACCAAGTTCGTCCACGAAAGAATTCAGTTGTCTTGTGTTGAACATGCATTCACTCATATCGAGATTGACAATAGGACAAATAGTATTCCTAGTACCGTACTGTAATCCGCCACTAAATTCCATCTCCGAGTGATAAATATTGACCATTGCCTCTGCATTTCCTCTCACTTGCTTGAAAGACCTTTGATTCAGACGGAGGATGTAGAAGAACTCACTGAGTCTTTTGGAATTGGAATCTTTTTGCTGTACGTCATTTATTATACTCTACACATGGTATGACGATGACGAGGGGGTAAACGCCAAGATCTCTAACACAAGATATACACATAGCTCCAAAACACTGACAACTACCAGTGAGTTATCGCATCAAGTAGCACTTCACCAATATTTTTGCATTGGCATATGTACATCACAATAAAAATCTTACCATACTTTGAGAGGTTAAGCAGTCATCATGTACCTTCATCCGAAGTCTGAGTGGTCATTGATGATTCCCATTTAGCAACTATTATGGTCGGTACCACTTTCAATGACAGGTCTACCTCACACAGTTATCTCAAAATTACTTTGAATTTCAAAAGAGATCAACTGGAGATTGAACGAACAGTCATATCGGCGCTGGTTACAATGTAACATAGTATACCGTACCAAGTAGTCTATGGTGCTATGCCAGACAGTCTGTGGTGCTATGCCAAGTTAGTATCGAACTGAATTCAGCCCGGAATTTACCACCATTAGACTCAAGCAACTGATATGTTGCTTGCATGACTGTCAGTAGTACCAACCATTTCTATCTTGCTGCAAGAACAGCTTTGATACACCTAATCTGCTAGGTCAATTGCTTTTGGCATATGACCCTGTAGTTGGCGTGGCAGTCGCTATGGCATCCATATTTGTGGAGCACCTTGCAGGTGCCACCACTGCCATGTCAATTCCACAGTACAGTCACAGATCTATGAGCCAGATTCTTCCTATGAAAGTAGTTCATTTTAAATAGTGTGCACATTGAAGACTACCTGTCGTTTTCTTCGAAAACAAAAAATATGTCATTTTTGGTTCAATTCTAAATAAAAATTTAAATATACCTGAGAAGAACCAAGTTCGTCCACGAAAGAATTCAGTTGTCTTGTGTTGAACATGCATTCACTCATATCCAGATTGACAATAGGACAAGTTCCAACCATTTCGCCAACATGTTTAACACCATCACGTATTGACACATTGTCACTGATGTTTAGTGTTTCAAACTGTAATCAAGAAAGTAAGTTTTTGAAATAAATCCAGGAAAAGGGTGAACAAATGAACCTGATAATGCATGCTTCTTCTGATAAGCACAAGAACACAAATCATGACATTTTATAATAATAACAATAAAAAGCTAAGGTTTTTGGTTATCCACAAATGTAGGCCACTTGCAGATATATAGTTGAATATATAAATCATATCGTAATATATTATAACATCCTACCTTATGCCCTTGTAAAGCTTTTCCCATCGATTCAACTTGATCTTCCGTCAGCTCACAACCGGATACATTTAGGTCTTTGACATTATGATTTTTTATCAGCAGTATTAAGTCTGATTTGTTCTCAAACTCCAAACATTCATTATAACTGATGTCAAAGGCACGAATCTTAAAAGAGACCATGGAAATAAATGTTTTTGTCAAATAAAATCAATCTTGGGCTTTTCTATGAATCTTTCCAAAACAACTCATATTATATTTGAAACAAAGGAATATAATAAGCAAGATAGTTTGGTGAGTTTTTTCTGAAAATTGTTTAGTAGCAGTATAATTTTAGTCGAGCGTTATACAATTTTGATCTGAAGAAGCTTAATATTTTTTTATACTCTGTCGAATAAATTATCAGATTATCATCAAAAAAACCTTTGCTTTTTCTGTGAAGCATATTTTATCCGCCCCTCATTGCCCTAAATATTTTCATTTGAGGTTGTGTGACTTCAAATTAAGTTTTGAATTTTGCAATATTTCTACTATAGTACAAGAACATTCTTTCAGATGTCTCATATTAGATCAGTGATTTTCAACCTTTCTGCTGGAGCGGAACCCCAATAAAACATTTCAGAGGCTCGTATACTCATTTATATATATATAAGCAAATCTATTCTAATACTGGAGAAACAAAATGATCTGTGAGTTGAATAAAAGTGGCAAACATAACAGGTATTTAGTTATATTCAAGCAGTATACATGTAAGGTAACAATGTAGAATCTCAGATTTGGAGTTAAACCAGCGGAGCCCACGGACAGTACTGGTGAAACTTTTCGTTACCATTGTTTTAGATCAGGGGTGTGCAACCTTTTTCGCAGGCGGGCCAAATATCAATATGGGTAAAACCGCGGGCCGCACCTTCATTTGACATGGGCTTTCTTTTAGTTGCAGGCACAAAATAGTGTCTTTTTGTTATTGATCTCATGTCGTCATCATTAGGGGTCCTTGCAGAAATTATGAGTAAAAACGAATAAATTTCTTAAAATTGTAATTCAAATGTATTGCCACACCCAATTTCAACGAATTCAGTGAGAAATTTGCTGCTGGATTGTTTTCCCGACTACTTTTATCCAAATTGGCTTAAATGGAGCAATTCGATATGACGCCCATTTAAAAAAAAATATGTAACCGAAAAGTTCCATATTTGAAGCCATGACGTTTTTCAAATGTGGAAAGTTATTTTGGTTGAGATGTTTTCGGTATAATACGCCAAGATTTATTTCCAATTACTTTGCTGTCAAATCTTATTCTAGATTAGATTTAAACAAAATCAACTGATAGACTGAAACCAAAATTCATTTAGCTTCTGTATCTCTTAATGTTAAATTTTTTCAAACTGCTATCCAGTTGCCTTATCATCAATTGCCCATTCTTACAAATTCATTAGCGACTGCTCGGCTGCTCCCCATTGTCCTCTAAATTGTTCGCTGCTCGGCAATTGACAGCTTTGTGAATCGTGTTGTTCGCTTCGCTGTTAGGACGCTGTATCGTCATGGGCATATATAATAAATTGGACTCGAATATAAGCATTGCAACGCAAAGGGAACCAGATCAAACTAAAAAAGAATTTTAGCTGACCGTACATCATTCAAAATTGGCACTTCTCCGCGGGCCGCACAATTTTCCCTCGCGGGCCGCACTTTGCACACCCCTGTTTTAGATGATAACAGTAATGATGTTTCTCACCGAAGTTCCAGATTGCAATGACTCCCGTAATGCATTGATTTTCTCATTGGTCAATTCGCATTCACTCAACCCAAGAAAATCAACATCATTCGTATGCAGCAAAGAAACGATGATTTTGAAACAAGAAGATGTCATTTCAGGATTGTAACTCAGATTCAGATGTTTTACCTAGAAATATCAGATTTAGTCGAAAGTGACACGCTTTATTTCATGATTGATATTCAAAAACATAGTATAAATATGTTTAATAAATAACAATACTATTGTATCTTGCCTTTCCCTCAAAAATATTTATGGTTAAAGATTTTAGGTTTTCTTCTATTATTCCACAATTCATCAGTCTCAATACTTCAATTGGTAATTTCTTCATAATATCAGCTAGCGAAGAAAAGTCTTGAATACTTGTGTTATGGCTGAGATCTAGCCCAATGAGTGTCTTCACCTAAATTAGTTGATAGAAAGTATGGTATGTTAAATGTGACTAATGGTATCTAAATAAACCAACCCTGAATTGAAAGTAGGATAGGATAGGATTTACATATTTATCCCGGGGAGAGGAAAGCCGATAAGACGGCTTATCCATATGGCGAACCACGGCCTCTCGTCCGGCTATCATTCCAAGTCGGGTATGGGATTAGTTATTAGTTGTTTGTTTTCAGAAGCATGGACTTGGTGGTGGAGGAAGCCATAACCGACCAGCAGTTACATGAACCACCCAACGATGGCAAAGAGTCCAGCAATCCTCTCGCACATAACCATCCCTGCATGGGATTCGAACCTGCGAACCCACGCAGAGTAAGTAGAGGTGCGGTGGCGAGCGTATTCCTAACGCTTAGCCCGTTGAGTCACACCGCCGCGCCAGGTAACTTGAGCATTCAAGTGAGCCATGGGAACAATAGTACAAAAACATGATTACAATGGATTAATGGATAGCTGAGGTGCAATAAATAAGGTAGGTTTCGATTCACCAACCACATTCTCTAAATAAACCTATTACCTCATGAATTTCAATAATGACTTGATAATAAATTTATTTCATTAAATCTTACCAAGTTCGTATCATCAAGAGTCTGGGACAACTTTCTTAGAAACTCTTCTGAAATATCATTTTCACTCACGTTGAGTATTTTAGATTTGCAGTTTGATAAGATGTTGCAAATCGTAGGCAGTAGAGTGGATATGTTTTCTTCGCAGTTAACTGAAAACTCGTGTATCTATAATGTACAAAATTGAGGAAAATAAAGTATTAACTGTTTGTATGCTGTTTAAAGGCCCTTGAAACTAAAATGAAAAAACTAGTAAATGCCAATGGCCATATTAATTTCAGAGTACCAAATATTCAAATAAAAAATAGTAGGCTACTGAACCTGATGATTCATATTTTCGATAGTTTTTTTTTCATATTTTTATCATTTAGACCAAAAAAAATATTTTGAAATCTCACATGGCAAAAAGAATTCTTGAAGTAAGAGAGAATGGTGTCTGTTGTCAGGTTTACATCACGCAATGCAAATTCTAATATACTAGATGAAATACTGATGACTTTTGAAACAAACTCAATTGTAGATTTTGTAACATTTGTATGAGCGATTTGAATCTCATTCCAATGTAGTAGTACATTTTGTTCTCGCCATTTTTCGATTATGTCATGAGGCGTTTCTACTCCATTAAGAAAATTTGACATGAGTTGTTCCACAGGTAAATCTAGAATAAATGAAAAAATTGAATAGATGGAATCTCAATCTATTTCCAGGAACTCAATAAGTAGGATACTAAAGTAGGAATCTCAACTTGAGCCATAAATGTAAGTAAAAAATTCAATGGATTTCACTTGACTTCAATTATATTCAGCTTAGCGATATCTTTTCAACAAATACCTTCTTTTCACTCTTGTTTACAAAATCGATATTCAATTTGACAACCGTTCCAAAATTATTAATAGGCAGGGCAAATTAATTTTTTTACTCATTTCATATATTAATTGTTTCTACTTACAATTCATAATCGTGAGTGAATATAATGATAGTTGATTTTGATATGCATTCTCACCTCCAGTTGTTTCCTTGGGCATCCTAACTTTTAAAGATGTGAAATCTCCAGTTTCTTTCAATGCAAGGTGGTGTCTTTGTAAATCTTGAGAATTGAATATTGCTTTATTCTTATGAATTCCTGTGTATACTAACATATTCAATTTTCCAAGAAGATCCTCCATATTCAAAATATTTTTCGACCCTATCATAACATCTGATATTGAGCTTGGCTTAAAATAGTCATCAGTTTTTATGCCAATGATGGAGTATGTCAAGAATACTGGAATGTTGCAAAGCGATGAGAGTGAAGTTGATTTCAGTTGTGGAATTTGCATTATTTCAATTCCATGTGTTCCCCCAAGATATCCTATAGCAATCATTTCAATAGAATCATGAGTCAAATCACAAAAAGCTATTATTTTCTGAGGCTCAGAATCATTTGAGTTGAAATATCTCTCAGATGTAATGACGCGGTCATGAGGAAACAACTTTTCATGAATCAGCTGCAACAAAATTCTCTTTCCACAATTACGGGATTCATAATCCAAGATTTCAGGTACATCCAAAACAAATAGGCATTTTCCTGGTTGCTGTTTGATCATCTCTGATATGGATATCTTCTCCTCTTTATCAAGTTTGATATTTTGAAAAATAAGATCTTCTGGTGTCATGTTCCTTTTTGGATCAAGATTTTGATAATTCAAGAAAAACATGGGGCATACATCTGAAAGAGTTCGTGTGTTTTCATTCATTACTACTTGATATATAATTTTAAGTAGAGTTGTTTTACCGAAACTTGCGAAACGACAAAATATTTGGTTTCACTAGAGCTGGTTGATATAAAAATTTACTTCAATATAATTTTTTAATGTTAATTCATTCAATTATTCTCAACTTACCCCTATATCCAGTTGATTGGGAGGATTCCATGGTTCTTTTTTTTAATTCCGTTTATTTTCATCTCCAAATTATATTATTTTATGCATTGCTAATAATTGAAACTTCACCCTACATAGACTATATTTGAATTTCACTGCATATTAGCAAACATACAAAACATGTTATTCATAGTTCAGTTCAAACTTGATTTATGCTAAGTAATAAAGTTAGGGTAATCGAAAGTATACTGCTTATCAGAAATCAGACAATAAACAAAGCTACAACAAATTTATTTAAATTGTATAGTGCAATAGGATTTAACTGTTAATCTTTAGGTCAATTTCACAAAACATGTAGTAATCATTCCAACAATGTTGAACAACAATATTCCAACCAGGTTGAATTATAACTATCACAAAATGAAAAAACAAATTAACAGATTTTGATAAACTTGGGATTTGGCAATTGGCCTTCAAGATCTACGAACATGTTTCATAATACCAATAATTTTAATAATCTGAATTCTTTAAAACATTTTTCAGGAACAGAAATGTGAATATGGTGTAAATTACTTCAAACATTCAACAGATCATTTATATTTATCATACAGTTGTTTTTGACTTACAAGAAAACATATAGTTGCAGATATAAATCACACGAAAATTTTATAACTCAATAGTAAAACACCTCATATTATAAATGTTGAAATAGATTTCAATAGATAAATAATTTGATATAGTCAAGTCAAGTTTTAAATTAAAATATTATATTACCTGTGCATACAGTTTCCTCGGTATGACGCCAATAATACTTCTAATAAGTAACTCAATATTTACAAAACCGATGTACAAATATTGAATGAAACGTTGACGAAAATCTACCTTCACATTAGGAATTTTACCCGGTGACAAGGGAGGTTTCACAATTTACAGTAACAATTCCTGGCGCATCAGAGTATCATTATTCCTATTTTCTCACAAAAATATACCTATCATATTTTTTCCTAAAATTTTTGAGTTATCATGAATATTAAACTGGGATGAACAAAACTCAATAATTTCCACCTAAATCTGTCTGAGGTGATATTCAATATATCCTGCTCAAAAGGACATATTGGATATAAACCATCATATGAAAAAGTTTAATGTTTACAATACATGAAAGTTTGTTCCTGAAATCAAGAATTCATCATAAATATCCGATTTACAAATCTTTGATATTTGATAATCCAAAATAATACCTTTGCACACTAATTAACAGGAAATACAAATAAATCCACAAAATTACATACAACAAACAAAATGGAAATACTTAAAAGCGTTTGATAGTATCTTGCTATGCTTGAAAATACTTTTCTCAACTTTCTTCACATTTGTGAGATTGCAACAACAAATCCTTTAAAATTGGAAAAACCAAACCATACTCATTGGTGGTATCAACGAAGCTGAGTTAAGGACACTCCAAATCTAAACTGAGTAAAAGTCGTTTGAAAAACATATCCGAATGCGATTTCACACTCTTTGTTGACAGAATAGAGTGAATTACTCCAGGTCGGAATGAATTTCAATTTTTGTTCTGGGCAAACCAAATTTAACTTGATTTGATGTGTTTATGTTAATAGATTTTGATTTCAATTATCATCATTATTAGTCTGAAAATACTGACTCGTTACTCCAATTGATTCAAAATTTGGCTCTGGCTTTAACTCCTGGTGGCTTCAAAATTTGACTTTGACTCCAGTATCAATGAAACAATGCCAGACTCCAAATACACATCCCTGCGTGCTTCGATGGATCATTGTTAGGCTTACCATACTTCCCGCTTTAGGCGGGACAGTCCCGCTTTAGTTGGGACAGTCCCGCTTTTTGGCGTCTTGTTCCACCGTCCAGACAAGTCAGCAAAATGTCCCGCTTCTGCGTTCAGCCATCCAGCATAATACACGAACATGTTCTCGTTACTGTTGTTTCTGTGTTGCACAACGCTAGCCTACTTACTGGAGGTGAATGCGTTTGTTTTCCGCTGATTCCCATTGATAGCAGACATATCGCATGTAAAACCAATACCAATTAGTCTAAATTCGAATTATTTGTACCGGTATCGTTACCGTCAATTTCTTTCTATTTTCAAACTGAACCCGATATTTGGACAGAAGATATGCGCATGAAATTTCGATAACAACATGGTCAATAAAGACAGCTTTAAATGTAGGAATGTAGGCCTATGTAGTAAAATCAGAAAATGTAAAGTTACAAAATCACAGCTAAGGGGTCGTTGTCTTTTGAGGCGTCCCGTCCCGCTTTAAAGTCACAAAAATATGGTAACCCTAATCATTGTTGATGTGTTCAGATATGACCACTAGAGCAATAATATGAAAGAAATAACCAATGAAGGTAGGTTATGTTAACCTCACATTCGCTTTGAATTAAGATTAGTACAATCGTAACTGGGCTCTGTTTAGGAGACACATGTAAAGTATGTGGTCAAGTTTACAGATTTTCTCTGTGCAAGCAATTACCTAAAATATGTAGTGCTCACTCCCATATTTGCTCTAGATCAGGGGTCACCAACCTTTTCGAAGCCGGGGGCTACTTTTAGGGTACAAATTAAGCTGCGGGCTACCAGTTCACTTCTCCAATGTACACTTCTAAAAAAATCAGTTGCTCGATTAAGCTTCAATTATTGATATAATTACTGGTATTTAGTGAAGTATAGACACTAATAAACTTTAGGATTCTTCAGGAAATCAAACGATTATCACAACGTTGCAAATAAATTTCTATCAATAACACTTGTATTTCAGAACTGAGTGTTTTTAAATTGATTTTCAACACTCTGCACAAGTCTAAGATAAAATGGACTTAACAGTTGTACTATCAAATGTTGCATAGTATTATACTCCGACGTGTAACTTGACACTGTAACTCTGAGCGAGTCTTGCAGATTTTCATCAGTGAGGCGTGTTCCATGTTTGTTCCTGGTGAAGTGAGTCGCAGCGCTATGGCCCATCGTGAGCGTTAGGTTCGCAGATTAGAATCTCATACGGGGATAGTTATGTGCGAAAGGATTGCTGGACTCCTCGCCGCCGTAGGGTGGTTCACGTAACCGCTGGTCGGTTAAGGCTTCCTTCGCCATCAAGTCCAGGCTTCCGGAAACAAATAACTAACTAATCCCATACCCGACATCGAATGGTAACCGGCGAGAAGCCGTGGTTTGTCATATGGTGAAGCCGTCCTATCGGCTATCTTCTCCCCCGGGATAAATATGTAAATCTCCTCCTATCCTGAGATTGTCAAAAATGTTGATTCGAAATATAGGTTAAAACAAACGATGGTCTCGTAAAATAGGATTGCTGTATGATTTGAATCGCGAGCTTTTTCTGTCCGTACTGTGCTGACCAGTGGGTAGTTAGCGCGGAAGATTACGTGACAAGATGTGAAATATTTCTCCGCTCTGCCGTCGCTAAAATCGCCCCACTAATGAGACACACGCAGGCTGTTTTTATGGTGGTATAAATATATCCACCTACCATTCATCGTGAAAATGATGGATTTTTCTTTGGAATCAATAATTGTATTGTTACTGCTCCGCTAACCAACGGACAAGAAAAAGCGCGGGTTCGTGGAAAGTGATCTCAGTGTGATGTCATAATTGGAAGAGTGTTAATTGACCCACCACATTTCTGAGGTCAAATAAAATAAGGTTGATGATTACAATAATTAATATAGTGTCATTTATAGTTCCCATAAAAGTGTGATTTATACTAAAATAGCAGGACAAAATTTAATTGATCTAGCTTACTTATAAAAGCCGTTATTAAGCTTAGTTTGGAACAGACCTGCGGGCGACTCATATGGTCTTCGCGGGCGACTTGGTGCCCGCGGGCAACGCGTTGGTGACCCCTGCTCTAGATTATGCTCTGTACAAGCAACCAATCAACAATAAGTATTAACATGTCCATAAATATAATCGCTACCAACTAGGCTTTGTACAAGCTTTCCATTAACTCTTAACTAGGCTCTGCACAAACAACAGCTTTCAATTATAAGATGCCTTTTCTTGCGCTTTACAATTGACTATTAAAAAGGGTGGGAGTCTCCACCAATATATGCAATGTGAATCAGGCTTTGTACGAGCTACCACAACAGAGTATGGGGTTTAGATCATACGTTAGTTAGTGCTGAGCCAAGCCCTATTCAAGATGTAACCTAAAACTTTGGGGTTGTCTCATTTACAGTTTTGCTGTGAATCACATATATATACGTTATATTTTGTACAGAACTTAGATTTAGTTAGACATATGCATAACCATGCCAATACAAATCTGTGGTTTGTTATGTAGTGCCAGGTTTTGAAAGAATTCACGGATGAAAACACCCATTTACTTTTGATCACAGTTCAGTTGCACAAACAGACAGAGCCTAGTTCAGACAGTAAGGATGAACACAAGCATATATTGACTATCACGATTTTCATAATAGCTTATCCACAATTAAACTAAATTGCGGTAAAACGGTGCTATTAAACCCTATAAAGTATTTGCATATATACCAACTGAAAAGTTGTCTATGCGATCAGCAACTATTTTGAGGTACCGTAATGAATAGCGAATTTTTTTAAAAGAAAGTAAACTGCCACGCACCTGTACCGAATATTTTCATTTCCATCGTTGTTTCAAAATTTATACTTTTGACATTCAAATAAAACAAATTCATAATAAGTTTTCTCTGCGTCTTATAGTTTGCCAAATATCACAATATCCTATACGGTCAGAATATCTGGAATATTCGAGTCATACAAGTTTCCTCCTAGCAACCAAAGCCCATCATAGCAACCACTATATCATGTGACCTAACAGAGGATGCACAGGTGCGTTGTGACTCTTTTTACAGTTTTATTGAGAACTTCAGCCAATGTGTACCATTGCGGCTAAAAACCACGAATGACGAGGACGTTCAAAAAAGAAGAAAGAAAATTGACGCAAAGAACATGAGAGAATGCTCAAACATATTGCCATGGAGGTCAAATAACTAATATGGCTACCTCAATAAAATATCGTCGTTATAGATAGTCGTTCAAAATAGTGCTCGAATAATAACTCCTTCCTAAACTCAGAACTAGGCTCTGTACAAGCAAATGAATAACATGCACATACAAATCACATTAACTTTTCACTGGCTGCTCATATACAGCCTGATTCAGAGCAAATATTGTGTATGTGGATGAATACCGGAATAACTAGCGGCTAAAGCCAAACCTAACAGGCGGTGTCCTTGACTGTGCCACGACAGATGTTATAAAATTATATACAAAGATGAAAGTTTGACTATGCACCCAGCCATTTACGACAATAAAAATTGGGTCGCAATGCCAATTTAGGTCGGTTTATTGAATTCAACTGAAATAAACTGCCACGAACCTGAACAATATCATTTTTCGATAATCTATACTTCAAAATGAAAAAAAGTATATGAGGCGATGCACATCATGTTCCAAATATGCGCTACAGCAAAAAATATCAGCATATCTGGAACCTTCGGGTTGAAAAGTTCCTTTAAACACTCTGTCCATCACTTGGCACACCTTATGATAACGTAGGCCTTTTGCTGTTATGGTTGACTATTTTGAATGTCCTGATCATAAGACATAATCATAATATTATCATATTCATAAATCACGTACGTACATTCTACTGTCATGAAGGGTATAAATGCAAAATGGCAATATTAACTTCCTCGTTGGATTTGAATAATCAAAGCGTAATAGTTCAAATGAGTTGCATTAAAATGAGAGTGATGATTCATATTAAATAATCACCTACTTATCATTTGAACCACTTTAAATGGCTTTCAACGATTTGATTGCAAAAAATATATTCCGAGTTTATAATACCCAAGTTTTAACAAAAAAAAATGTCTTAATTGCTGAATGACCGAATTATCTGAATCTGTGTGAACATATACGCTAAGCCACCGCTGTTCTAAAAACTCTCTGTTCTGGATATATTACACATGTGTTGCTCCTGTTGTAATCACTTTGTATATTGTCATCACCTTATTAGTCTGACTTCCCCAGCTAAAATTTCGCTCTTGCACTTGCTACAGTCCTAGCCCCCGTCATCATAGAATTTATACACTAGCTTTTAGTGAAAAAACGGCTGTTTTGCCGATCGCTGTTTCTAACCCCTAATCAGTGTGCGAACGTGAGAAACTCGGCCACGTAAACGCCTTATGCATGATCGGTTGTTGCTTTTTGTTTTCTAGGATTCTAACAATATCGGAATAAATACTAACACGGCAGCATCTGTGAAAAAAAGGGACTTTGGTCAAAACAACGATAACAAAAACAAATAAAATAGTGAAATTGCACTATTTGGTTTTTAAATGACCTTCTGAATAGACGTGCTTTATTCGCCGGCGCCGAGAAACATATTCAGCATCAGTGTTTTGTCCAACCTGAATCAGCGTCCAAACTAATGTTATAGATACATATATACAAACTATCGAAGTCGCATAGTTTGAATCTACTCTTCAGAAGTTTTCGCCCTCCCCTCCCAAACGTAAGCATATAAGAGTTTAAAATTAGAAACTTTTATCTAAACATATATATATATAAATGGGTTCCATTACATTTGAACCCACGTACATTTGAACCCATGGCAATTGCACCTGCATACTATTGCACCTATGGAAATTTTTTTGTTGTACGGATAGTTGAACCCATACTAACCCTAACCCATGGGTTTCAGCACCCGCATATTGATTGAACCCGCGGATATAGACATGGGTTCAAATGTACGTGGGTTCAAATGTACGGTCACCATAAAAATGAAATACAATTTTTTACGGATTGTAACAATTACACAAGCAGGGTTGCAGGTATATATATCACGTTCAAAAAAGCACATCTGTAGGTTATAATTTACAACAATAAAGCATTTTAATTAAAATAACATTAACTTTATTACAGAAAGTATACTGAACATATAACAAACATTTCCTTTGAAGATTGTGATGTATTTTCTATAGTTTTCAAGCACAGTTCTTTTTAAACCAAGTTTGATCATTACCTACAGAGAATTGGTGCTGGATTGGATCGGCCATGTCAGGTTCAAGGACAAAAAGATATTATATATATATGAGATGAGTAACGAGTCATTGAACTGTACTTTCGTGAAGGGAACCTAATTCATTGGCCATGGGCAGAAGAATAATTATAGGTGGCATATCATATGGCATTAACGTTAAACAATGGGAATAAAGAAATATTATTCTAGTTATACAAATTGAAGATTATGCATTTGTCGTTGGGCCCGTAAACATCATTCTGTGTTTGTGTACAAAAGGTAAAAGATCAGGATATCGTGAGGAAAAGAACCTCCAAAATCCGACTGGGTAACTCTGAAAACATCTCTTGACGTTTTGATTGCTCTCCCAATAATGGGCTTTACGATTACGGAAGAAACGCAAAAGATCACATAAAGAATCTTTCTTAAATTCATCCGACGTCTTTACCAATATCACGGGACCAAACATCTCAAACGGTGCCGTTTCTTCATTTATTCTTTCCTTTTCTAGTAATTTTTTAATCTCTTCTTTTCTACCGATTTGGCTTTCCAAATTATTGTTGTTGTTCGATATAAATGATTGTAGTGCGGTCCAGCTCATTTTAGTCAGTTTTGATTTTTTCTCATCGTACAGGTATGTTGCATAGTCAACCTTTGTATTTTTTGTTTTGCCCGCCGCCAAATTCTTCAAGATATCTTTATTGATTTGTTTCTTTTTTCCATTTATATGCACAGCTTCAATTTCTGTCTTCTCTCGAGGAAAAAGTGACAGTTTCGTGATCCAATCTCCGCCTGTTACTGATCGCGATTCTCTTTCCACGCTTTCCTCGATTGACCGGTGTTTAATAGAATCATAAGCGTCACAAAGAAAATTGATCTTTTTTTCAATAGTCCACAAAAACGGATGTTTCAATATATCTTTCGTATTAACACTTTTTTCCAACATTTCAGAAATCAAGTCATCTGCCGTGGATTTTTCGGAGCATTGTAGGTGACTTGGTTTTTCTTCTTTTTTCCATACTTCCTCAAGAAACCATTGGAAAAACTTTCCCAAAAATGCGACATCTTCGGCTTTATCAAGATCGTCGTTTTCGTCATCTGCTTGACTACATTCTGTAAGAACTATTTTTGGGGTATCATGCTGACTTTGCTCGTGACAAGATAAGTAAACGTGCTCAGCCGTTATTCGACCAAACGTTTTTCCAAGTTTATGCAAATGATCGATAGCTCCGGTCACTTGCAACAATATCGACATGATAAAATTATCCGACAAAGTAAAGGTTTCTTCATCCAAATGCTGCTGTAGGTTCGTTTTGTATATATCGAGTGAACTTAACTTCAAGTCTTTGTAAAGTATTTCAGTTTGGCTAAATTCTAGTGCCACGTTTTTGTGACTGTCTAATCTTGATCCAATTTCTGGTGTTGGTAACGAAGGATTCAAGAATATTATCATGCTGTGCAGCACTTTTTCTCGATCATGCGGCTTGATGAATACTTGTCTTGTGCCTGATCCTACCACAATGTCTTCTTTATTGCAGTCGTTGGCAACATTGCCATGAAGCGGACTCTGTGAAATCATGTTATTCTCGCGTTCTAATACTTCTGGTTCTCGATCCTGATCTCGAATTTTCGAAGGCATCCTTCTTATCAAATGTTTGCATTAAGTTGATGCAACTGTGACTGCTTTGAGCTAACAAACCTCCTGAAAAACTTTTAACTTCCTTATCATGAGACAAACGACGTATGCGTTTATCGATTACGCAGTGTTGAATGAAAAATAAAATCGACAAGAGTGATGCTATCTGTTTCACGCAAGTTGAATACCGTGGATAACTGCGTTTCAAATATCAATATGTTACTTATTATTTGTTTTTTAAGATGAGTAGATACGTTAGTGTATTCGAAACTGTTCTCTCGGTGACGCGCAACCATGGGCGTGTTTGGGCGGAATACGAAGGCTTGGTGTCCTGCTGGTCACAAATTAAATTTGCTCGATACAAGTCTTAGAATAAAAATGAATCTCTAATCCCGGGTTGTCCAATCTATTTGGCGGAAAGGCCACCTTTAGTTTACGAATGATTGCGCGGGCATCTTGCCACGGTAGTTATGTTCTAGTTTCACTACATCGACTACAGGTTAATGAAAAAACGGTGCTCCAGAAGTATGCGCACCAAGATGTCGCACAACCTGCATCCAAACCGGTACACACATACTATGTTCAGGTTGTGCGCCATCTTGGTGCGCATAATTCTAGAGGTCCGAAAAAACAAACAAAAGCCTGACACCAAAATTATACGAACAATGAAAATACGAAGATAGTTAAGTCAAAATTTTTTACCACGTATTCACTGATTTTATACAAAGTTGTCAAGATTAGGCGCGATGGACGATGTAGAAATGCGAAGCAAATTTTTCATATTTTGACATGGTTCATCCGTGAAAAAATTTGCTCCTATTAGTAAGTGCTGTCAAATATTGAGGTTATGAAAACTGCCTCTTCTAGCTTTACAGAAAAAAGACAGGAAAAACGATTGAAATACATAGCAGACGATAAAAATGAATTTAAATACATCTCTCAGGCAATAACGGTTGTTAGTGAGTTCGGCACAAAATATAACCTGTTATAGAAATTTTGAAACCCATCACTGCTTCCAGCCCCTCTTGTGTGAAGACATAGGGTGCAACAAATAAGCAATTTTAACATTGGGTCTTATCTGTGGTCGACGGAACATAAAATAACAATTTTCGCAATTTGATCAAATAGCGTCTTGTTCGTCGGGTTGTTCTCAGTCAACTCAGACTTACTCCCAATAGCATACCGAGAAGTTAAGTTCCTGTGAAAGACTTCAGAAAAACATGGGAAAATGATATTTTCACATGGAATTTTAATTCATAATTTAGCCAATTCCAAGGAATTTTTATCGCGGAATTGTTTTGATCTACTATTCTACTGCGACCGTGGTGATCAGGTGATGTTGGATTTCGCTAGTTTATCCCACAGCAGAAATGTTGGCACTTGTGCATGAACATGTGTTATATATATATATTATATATATATATTTATATATATATATTTATTTGTGTTATATATATTCATAATGTGATACCGATAGCGCCAATATTGCCAGGCTTCGTTCCGGCACTAGGGGCCAACGCTGGGGCAGATTAGCAAAACTAAGTATTGACAATCCTCGCACGGGCGAGAAATTATGATTCATCGCACTGTTCAGCTGTTTTATCGTCTTTTACGAGATCAATGTCTCGATGTAAAACAAGAGAGTAATGCTCAATGATATGAGCACGAAAGCCGAAACGAAGTAGGTCGGGTGGTTCCCGTACATTTGAACCCACGACAATTGCACCTGAATACTATTGCACCTATGGAATTTTTTTGTTTTGCGGATATTTGAACCCATACTAACCCTAACCCATGGGTTTTAGCACCCGCATATAGATTGAACCCGCGGAAATACACATGGGTTCAAATGTACGTGAGTTCAAATGTACGGTCACCAGTTTGGGTATGCAATCTGTCACAGTAGACTACCGCTAACGCAGTCTTCTCGTCTTTGCCTGACCACCAGATAACCACTAAAGCGAACGCGGAACCGCGACGCAGCGTGCGACTTCCAATTTGGATGACGTCATTGCACACAAAAAACGAATTCTACAAAGTCTACACAAATTTGTGAAATGATAATAGAAGTTATATATAGCTCTCTAGCGAAAAATACAATTTTTAACCACTGAAATTTTTGCGCAAAACGCGATTTTTTCATAACAACAACATTAACTATACGGAAAAGGCTACAATTGCTGATGAATTCTTTGACCCATATCGAGGAAATCAGATCGTAGATCAGTCTAAAACTCTGAAATATATTTAAGTATAGATTGGTGTTGTCTTTACAGTTTTAGGGGCGCATTGTTAGGCGCGGGAGCAAGAACCGTTTTATTGTTAGTTTCACTAATGCGAGTTTTACGCTTTCTGTATCTGAAAGCTTATATTTTTGTTGATAACAAAACTCGATATGCACTGTATTTATGTAATAGTGCCTCAATTTTGCGCGCTCCAAGTGCGCTTTGATAGAAGGGTCATTGTCCTTTTACGCACTGAAAACAATTTTTTGCCTAAAAGTACCTTGTGCTTTTACATGTGAGGATGGTGATATATAATTAGACGTCATGCTTAAAAGAAATATGCGTATAGCGGGTTTATAAATCGTTCAATGATCTTTGTATTTCAGAATTCAAACGTTTTGGGTATATACAAGAATGTCAATGAAAGTCTGTGACAGGCATTCTTAATCACAATATTAACAACACAAAATAGGGTGGAGCGTCGTCAATACGCCATCCGAAGGTTGTCTGTTTGTGATATCACTAATTCAATTGGTAAGCCCCGAAAAAATGTAAGGAAATATTTACTATTGTTGCTGATTATGAAAATTTGACAATGACAATTTCAGAATCAGTTTCCGGTCAGAATATAATGTTATACGATTTTATTGCAAGAGCGTCTAATTCAATGCCATCCAGCGACTGCGCGCGCAGTGATATTAGCCTATCGACATTTTAGAGAAGTAGCGATGAAGGCTTGGAATCCGCAACATTTGTCGCCGTGCTGACTACACACGCGTACATTTTTGCGCCATTCCCGCTGTATTGCCTTTTCAACGCTACAGTAGGCCAGAACTGCGAAATTGCTCTTGGACTATTGTGACGTACAATTCTATATTTTACTTTATTACGTCAAACGTCACGCTACGGTTAGCCGGTTAAGTTTTCCCGTTTAACGATTAAAGTGTTTTCACTGAAATTCCCAGCCCTACTAATCAGAATATCGTTTCATGCCTGAACTCGGCTGATATATCGAATTGCACAAAAAAGAAACCAACGATTCCCGAATCAACGGCCTTGTGATAATAACACTTTCTTAACTGCGAAGACTTTTTTGATGATTAATTCTTTATTTTTACGATATTTCGATCTCAAGACAAAATAAAAGCAAATAGTAAAAAAATTAAAACGGGATTGCATAATCAAATTACAATCAAGTATATAATCACAGCGATTCAAACAAGCAAAATGCACCTCAGCAAAAACAATTCAGGAAAGGAATTCATACGTCCTTTTCGTGTCCAAGGCTTAGAGAACCCAAATTTGTGACAAAATCTCAGAAAGGTAACATCTGCTGGCCGTTATAAACAAAAAAGAATATACGTTCAATGCTTGAAAATACAGTGTGCGTAGACATATAAGATGTTTCTAGTACAACAACAATATCATGAAGATAGGATATTTAATAAGTGAATAAAAATGAAGATCGCAGTGTCGCTTTATCACATATGTCGTAAATATCGTACAAGCACTTAAAATAAAGAAACTGAATAATATATTTAGCTTTTGGTAGTTGCTTGCTCTTATGTGAAAGGTGAACTTCAAGAACAAATTCAAAAATTAAAATTATGAACTGTGAAACATAGCTCTCATAACACACACAAAAAAAGTGACGACATCTGTGCCAAATTGTTGAAATGTTTTGCTGTATACTAACTGTTAGTCAGTGTGCAACAATACTGTTGAATAACTTGAAACAGACAACATATTTATTTAAACAACAATGCACAATGGACCCTGGCCATTTGAAACACATCTTACTAGGAAAAAATAAAAGTGAAATGAACAAATCAATTTTAATCCCACGACAAAACAATTTTTAACATTAGCTCGAATGGAGGATATGGTCACCAGAGCATAAATTTTCGTAATTTTTGGTTTCATTGTGAACGTGAGCGTTTTTATTGGGCAGAAATTTTTCGGTCATTTTCAATATTTTTAACATGACAAATTTGATCAAGTATCTAAAAACTACACGTAAAAAGGTCACGTATTATTACTCGTTTTACGTATTTCTTACTGGTGCACTAAACGACTTTTCAGTAAAGGCGTAATGACAGTTTTTTTTTAATATACGTTCATCAAAGTTTGAATGGGCGTGGTGCGGCAGTCATGTCTTGTATCGTCGTTCTGAAACTGCTTTTTCTAAAAATAATCAGTATCTCAACTACCCGTATGTTAGTTAGTAAATGTAAAACCCGTAGTTGATATATTGATTCATCGCAGAAAGAGCCGTTTCAGAACGACGATACGAGACATGATCGCATCACCACGTTCATTGAAGTTTTAATAAACGTATATCCAAAAACTTGACATGTCATTACGCCTTTATTGATAGGTCGCTTAGTGCTTCAGTAGGAAATACTTAAAACGAGTAAAAGAATGTGTCTTAGTTTCCAAAAATTTGATCATATTTGTCATGTTAAAAATATTGAAAATGACCAAAAATCTTCCCAATAAAAAAGCTTACATTCACAATGAAACCTGAAAACTATGGAAATGAAAATTTATGCTTTAGTGACCATAAATTTATTCGAGCTAATGTTGAAATTGTTTTGTTTGTGCCACTTTTAATTATATTTATTTCGTGAAGAGAATAAGTTAAAAACCTAATTTTGATAAGATTTATATACTATCTGACACTTTTTAGTTATTGTTATTAGGTAAACAATATAGCCAAGGCAAGCCACTCATCAATTTATACCATATATATATGTTCTTCCATTGCAAAAAACTGTTTGTATGGGCAGATGAAGGAACGATAATTAACTAAAATCATGTTTTCATCAGTCGTGCATTATTGTTTAAATAAATAAGTGGATAACTGATGTCAACTATTCAGTATAAGAATAGTTAACTATTGATTGTTCCATGTATGAATATGGATCCACAAAAACAAATGACGGAACAATAGGGAGATAGCTTAAAGTTAATTGAATTAAATTAATAATTTTCAGCGGTCATGAGTGCTATTGTTTATCTTAAAAAGTACAAAACAAAAATCCCATACATGGGATTGGTAATTCGCACAACTGAGGTGAATTACATTCACAGAATGCAATGCATATTGCACAGAAAGTACAGTCATGACAGGTAAGAATCATAGAATATAAGTTTGACAAGTTTACAGGCAATAATAAACGGGTATATTGTCTATACTTCTATCTAATAAATGCATTTAATATCAAGAAGCAAGGTTAAAACAATGCATAATGTTTTGTTCTTGCTATCAAATATATTATTCCATAAAGTCATAAACAAATGTGCGGCCGTTATCAATATCATTTATTTCTTACCAGTAATGGATGTACTTAATATAAAACACTGGCTATAATGTATATCACAGTAAACCATGAAACCAATCATCATGACGGTATATTGGGCTTGTATACAAGATATTTCCTCATGTCGACAGAAGGAGTGAACTTGACGCTGTTTATTGATTTGATGCTGTCAGTTTTGTAGCCATATGTAATACGAAGATTCTGTGGAATTAACAACAGAGTTATCCTTTCAATGATTAACAGAGACTTAGTGGGTTGTTAATAATTTTTATTTGCGTTCATAAGGAATAAACAGACGCAAAAATATAATTTTTGCAGTTGCTCATATTGTTCACTATAACTCTATGCTTGAAAGTTTATATCGGCTTGCATTCTAGAAATTATTTTCAACAGAATTTTGAATAACAGCAATTTTAATTATGTTTAAAATCTTTAGACAATACTAAAGTTGATAATGCTCAGATTTACATGATGTTTAAATTCAGTCACTTTGTTAATCGTGGATTTCAGTCAGTTTTCCATACTAACTGATCGTACGTGAGTCAAGAAACAACATTGACAAAAACCAACTTTTAAAACAAAATTTCGAAAGCCCAAGATTAGGGCATGGAGTTCTATAGGTTTTGTTATACTACTGTAGTTTAATAATCAAACAATGGTGCCTCTGTTTGAAATGACGTATATATTTAAGTTTCAGATTTTATTTAAAAAGTTTTTTTTTATTGAGTTTCAACCGATCAACGTTTCAATTTTGTGTCTGTACCACTGAAGTCGACAAACAAAATTCTGGTCAACAATTCAAATTAGTTCATTGTACATTTTGTATCTTCTTATTAGTTATTTCATTTTGACTATCCATATGCGATAAATATCACTTACTTTGTTGCCAGTATGATCCAATGTTGTTTGCAACAAATCCAAGCAACCTTCAGACATGCGGGGGAAGCATACAGTTAATTCCTTTTTAACTTTTGGAACAAGTTTGCAGACAACTTTAATATAATTTGTGTCCACATATCGCTTCGAATCACTGATATTTAGAGTCTCCAACTAGAAGAATACAAATAATCGAATGAATATAAAATATCGATACCTACAGTGCATTGTGAAATAGGTTTGTCACATTTATACTGGGATGGAGAAAAAGATAGTTCAATCTCAAACTAACTACAGCATCTGATTGAAATATTTCAAAGCAGCACTTGATTGATGAGGTAGTAAGATTATGGGTGGAGGAATCTATGACAGACCAGCAGCACCACCTCCACGCCTGCACAAACATGACGAATGAAAAATTACTTTTTAGGGACAGTTTCTGAAAGGTACAATACAGTCCATTATTATAACAAATGTAGAATAAACGCAGCGATGCATTGATCGCAAATAAGTGTAATTCGAAAATTGACCGGGGGTAAATAATATTTGATCATCCGTTTTGCATTCGGTTTAGCGGGGTCAACAGTCACTGGAGCATTAGTCCAAATATGACACCAGGAACAGACATATCAGTGATCAAGATCGTTCGGAAGGGCATTGATGAATATTGGAAACAATGTAGGGTCAAATGTTGAGTTCTGAGGAACTCCAGAAAAAATTGAATACATCTATCTGGAACCGCTATTCATCAACAATGACAATGAGTTTGCGAACAGAGAGAAATGATTTTAGAATGTCAAAAACATGACCAGAAATACGATTGTATCGTATTTCGTGCAGTAGTCTGGCGTGTGTCAAACTGTAACACAAGTCTTCAAAATATCCAGTGTAATCCAGTACGCATTGTCACATCAATCTAATGAGCACATTTTTTCCTCAGTAGCTGTTAACAAACCGGCGTACAAACACTTGAACATTATAGTTTTCATAAAATTGGAGACAGTAAAGATCACAAAACTTTCTTCATTGTGCAATTTCAGCTTCAGTCTCCAGTAGTTGCAATTTTAAAGAAAGATATAGTATTCCTAGTACGGTACCATACTGTAATCCACCACCAAATTCCATCTCTGAGTGATGGCTATTGACCATTGCCTCTGTATTTCCTCTCTGCTTGGAGGTTGATCATGAAGTCTTGTAGAAGGTCTTCCACACCTTTGATTCAGACAGAAGATGAAGTATAACTCACCGCGATCCATCGAGTATTTAAAATTATTCGAATCATTCATAGCTTCAAAACACTGAGAACTACCGGTGGGTTGTCACATCGAGTAGCACTTCACCAATATTTTTGTATTGGCATATGTACACCACAAAAAAGCTTACCATACTTGAGAGGTTTAGTGGTCATCATGTACCTTCATCTGAAGTCAGGGTGGCAATTGATGATTCCGTTTTAGCGACTATTGTTATCGGTACCGCTTTCAATGACAGGTCTCGCTCACAGAATGATCTCAAATTACTTTGAATTTCAAATAAGCGATCCACTTGAGGTTGACAAAACAGTCATGTCGGCCTTGCATGCAATGTAGCATAGTGTACCAAGTAGGCTATGGTGCTATACCAAGTAGTCTACTATGGTGCTATGCCAAGTTAGCACCAAACTGTATTTGGCCCGGAATTCACCTCCATTGGACTCGAGAAACTCATATGTTGCTTGCATGACTGTCAGTAGTACTAACCAACCATTTTCATTCTGCTGGCAAAACAGCTTTGATACACCTAATCTGCTAGGTCAATTGCTTTTGGCATATGACCCTGCAGTTGGCGTGGCAGTCGCTATGGCATCAAAATTTGTGGAGCACCATGCAGGTGACACCACTGCCATGTCGATTCCACAGTACAGTTACAGATCTATGAGCCAGATTCTTTCTATAAAAAGTAGTTCATTTTAATTAGTGTGCACATTGAAGACTACCAGTTGCTATTCTTCAAAAAAACAAAAAACACGTCATTTTTAGTTCAATTGTGAATAAATATTTAAATATACCTGAGAAAAACCAAGTTCGTCGACGAAAGTATTTAGTTGTCTTGTGTTGAACATGCATTCACTCATATCAAGATTAATAATAGGACAGGTTCCAACCATTTCTCCGACATGTTTGACACCGTCACGTATCGACACATTATCACTGATGTTTAGTGTTTCAAACTGCAATTAAGTAAGTAAGTCTTCAAAACAAAATTCAGGAAAAGGGTAAGCTAATAGACCTAATAATGAATATTTCCTCTGATAAGCACAAGAACACAAATCATGACATTTTTAAAATAAATAGTCAAAGTTTTTGGTTATCCACAAATGTACTTGAAGATATATAGTAGAAGATAGAAATCATATTATATTACAACGTCCTACCTCATGTCCTCGTAAAGCTTTCCCCATTGATTCAACTTGATCTTCCGTCAACTCACAACCGGATACATTTAGATCTTTGACATTATGATTTTTTATCAGCAGTATTAAGTCTGATTCATCCCCAAACTCCAAACATTCATTATAACTGACGTCAAAAGCACGAATCTTAATAAGTACCATAGTAATAAATATTTTATTGTCAAATGAAATCAATCTAAGGCCCTTCTGTGAAATATCTTCCAAAAACAAAACATATTGTATTTGAAACAATGGAATAAGCAAAATAGTAATTTTTTCCAGAAAGACGTTGAGTAGCAGTACTATTTTTATCGAGTGTTACACAATTTTGCTGCAAACAAGTTCTATAATTCCTATATACTCTGTTGAAAAACTACTAAAATGTTATCATCAAAAAACTGTTGCTTTTTATTGTGAAGCATATTTCATCTGCTCCTCATTGTCTTATTTGAGATTGTGTGACTTCAGATTAAGTTTTGAATTTTGCAACATTTCTATTATAATGCAAGAAAATCTTTTTAGATGTTCTATGATCAGTGATTTTCAACCTTTCTGTTGGAGTGGAACCCCAATAAAACGTTTCAGAGGCTCGGATACTCATATATATATATATTAAAGCAAATATATTCTAATACTGGAGAAACAAAATGATCTGTGAGGTGTATCAAGTTGAACAAAAGTGGCAAATGTAACAGATATTTGGTTATATTCAAGTATTATACATGTAACGATGTAAAATCTCAGATTTGAATGTAAACTTGCGAAAACCACAGACTGTACTGTTGGAACTTTACGTTACCATTGTTTTAGATAATTAAATTTCCGTAACAGTAATGATGTTTCTCACCGAAGTCCCAGATTGCAATGACTTCCGTAATGCATTAATTTTCTCATTGGTCAATTCGCATTCACCCAAACCAAGAAAATCGACACCATTTTTATGCAGCAAAGGAACAATGATTTCAAAACAAGAAGATGTCATTTCAGGATTGTAACTCAGATTCAGATGTTTTACCTAGAGAAATATCAGATTCGGTCGAAAGTGAAATGTTTTATTTAACAATTGATATCCAAAACAGTAGTATAAATATGTTTAACAAACAACAATATAATTGTATCTTGCCTTTCCCTCAGAAATATTTTTGGTTAAAGATGTTAGGTATTCTTCTATTATTCCACAATTCATCAATCTCAATACTTCAATTGGTAATTTCTTCATAATATCAGCTAGCAGAGAAAAGTCTTGAATATTTGTGTTATAGCTGAGATCTAGCCCAATCAGTGTCTTCACCTACATGAGTTGACAGACGGTATGTTAAATGTACACACTCATGGTATCTAAATAAACCGAAGCTGAATTGACAGCAACTTTAGCATTCATAGTGAGTAGTATGCGCAATTATACAGAAACTAGGATATGACGGTTTAATAACTGGGTCAAACTTAGGGCCGCATCTTAAGCTATCTAGTAGTTGCAGGCACAAATATTTTAGTTATTGATCTTATGACATGCGTTGTTAGCTTTGCACAAGCTAGCTGTTAGGACATTGTGACGACATATGCATAGATATTGGATTGGAATCTAATGCAAAGGTATTGGAATTACTCGCACATGCCAGATTATCCGAATTAAAAACTAGTTTCGTGAGCAGCACAATTTTCCTATGTAGGCCGCACTTGGCCTGCGGGCCGCAGTATGCACACCCCTGCTCTAATGAATTTAAGTCATTAAATCTTACCAGGTCCGTATTATCAAGAGTCTGCAACAACTTTCTTAGAAATTTTTCTGAAACATCATTTTCACTCATATTGAGTATTTTGAAGTTGCAGGTAGATAAAATCTTGCAAATCACAGGCAGTAAAGTGTTTATGTTCTTTTGGCAGTTGATTGAAAACTCTTGTATCTATTAGGTACAAAATTTTGGGAAATAAATTATTAAATGGTTGTATACTGTTAATAGACTCTAGAAACTAAGATGAAAAAATCAGGAAATGGCCATATCAATTTTAAAGGAATACTCAAATGAAGAGTACTATTGAACTTGATAATTGACATTTCTGACAGTGGTATGTTTTGCTTATTAGACCAGTGAATAAATTTTAAAAACTCACTTGGCAAAAAGAATTCTTGACATTAGAGTGAATAATTGTTAATAAGTCTGCTGTCAGGTTCACATCACGTAATGCAAACTCTAGTATACTTGATGAATTACTGATGACATTTGAAACAAAGTCGATCATAGATTTTGTAACATTCGTATGAGCGATTTGAATCTCATTCCACTGTAGTACATTTTGTTCTTGACATTTTTTAATCATGTCATCAGGTGTTTCTATTCCATCAAGGAAACCTGACATGACTTGCTCCTCAGCTAAATCTGAAACAAAGAAGTTGATGTTATAGGAATGAATATGCTATGCTTTTGCAGATATGATGTAATAAAATTCCCTCATTTCAGATATTATTTGTTTCCACTCACTATCACGAATCGTGAAGGTTGTCAACTCCTGGCATGTTGCACAAACAGGATTTGCAGATTGAAGTTTACAATCATTAAGTGAACAGAGAAACTTCACCATGTTTTGATCAATTATAATCTTCAGGCTCAATGTTTCTGCTTTTGGTACAGCCCAAAGAATATTCAGAATACTTCTTCCAGAAATGGTACCTATAATAAAATAATAAATGGAATAGAGCATAAGATGACGTTTAAACTATAGTGATAGTTAATACTTCTTTTTACCTCCAGTTGTTTCAGTTGGCATCCCGACTATAAAAAGCACATAATTTTGGCTCGTTGTAAAAGTTGAAATCAAATACTGTTTTCCTTTCTCCATTTTAAATTTTTCGCTTTTGTTATCATCAAATAATAGAACAATATCATATTGTTTGTAGACATCTGATTCCTTCCACTTGATATCAACAGGTTTGTTTAAAGTAATATCTTTGGATAAATCTGAACGAACAGAGCATTGACATTACAATCCAGTGAATACCAGCTTATTCGAGTGAGTGTAAATACCGTAACAATCAAGAATTTTCTCCAATGAATCTGTATATTGAACCTAAGTTATACATGATATTTAATTTTGAATAGGCTGTATACTGCAATCAGGCATGTCTCAATACTAATGACCAAATCACTCTTGCTTTAAAGATATAGTTTGCCTTAGGATTATTATTTTGTCAGTCAACCTATGTACCAACTTTAGTGGAAAAATTGTAACAATCAGGCTATAAATTGAAAAAGTACAAACCAGTAAACTGCAGCTGAGATTCTGAAAAGTCTGCCAAATTGTTAGTACGAAGTATGTCGTTTTTTGATAGAGTTATAGTCTTCCCCTTTAATAGAAAATATGGAATAGTAGCATTAAGAAAATCATAGCAATGACCTCATGAAAATAATTTAATGTGGTTTGTGGTGCTGTTATACAGAAATCAGATGATTATGATCTAATGTGATTGTACCAATGTACCATATTGTAATACTATTTTAAAATAACAAGTAACTGGTACTAGATTGCCACAGAAGGATATAAGTTCTTACAGATTGCAAATAATCCATTTCCGTCTCAAGAATACCACGAAGATGTCTATTGAATTTCCAGCCATCTAAATTTAGGTCTTCTTTCACGCAATGAATGAACAAGTTAGATATTGCCATGCAGTTTTCGAAAGTAACAAAAAATTCGAGTTGCATTGGGAGCTGGAAATTAAATTTTCCGGAATCCACTTTCTTAACTGACAAACCATTGCTTATATAGTTCAGTTTGAGATCCCAAGAAATATCCACACTAGGAATGTCAGGAGGAGAAGATAAATCAATTCCATCAACCTAAAAAAGGTAATGACATGATGGTTGATTACAAGTATTGCAGTACAAGATGTATAAATGTGTTGTTAATCACGCCAATTCACAATAAACGTGCATGATTTGTAATCAAATACAGTAGAAACTAATGGTTACCTTGTATCCGTTAAGTGATTCTCGAAAAGAATTTAATTCAGTAGATGAAAAGCAGCACCCGCGCATCTGTACATCTTTAGTTTTACAGTGAGATATAATTGATCCAAGTTCCACAATACCATTTCTCAAATTCGGATTGTATGAAACACTGAGATTTATTATCTGTTAACCAACAGTTGTAATTAGATTCAAATGCAAAATTTATTTCTTTAAAGTAGCAATATTCATAAATGCTGATTAATGTTTTTTTTAAAAGTCCAAAGTAGTGTCATATTTTTAACACCATATATTATCTCGAGAAATTGACTAGTACGGATTTTCATTTAGGATTATACAAGACCTGTTAGGCCTACTTTATCTTTTTTTTTTCAAAACTTGATGTGCTCTTGTCGATTGATCCGCAGAAAATACATATATATTATACCACCATTCTTTTTATAATAACAAAATGTGCAGAAAAACCACAGAGAAATTTTGAAAACAAATACCGTATACTGTATGTAATATCGCTATAAGAAATATGTCCAGCTTTGACTACTGTGCATTTGCAAGCGATCGTTGAGTGCACTGTGTGAGGTATCCATTTAATGTGGATTCAACAAATCTTATCTAAATATTGAGTTGTACTGATTCTCGGCACTCTCGATTTCTAAACATAGGTGCTATTTTTGTAATAAAATGATGAAATTACAAATACCGAAACAGTGGAATTCTCCAAGCAACTTTTCAAAACGGATGCTGTATAAGGTTGTAGATCCGTGTTCATAACTGATAAGCTCTCCATTTCGTTGCAATGTTGAGCTACAGACCCAATAATATGGGCATCGTTAGGAGATAGGGAGTAAAACGTATTTTCAATCTTTATAGAATAAATGTGTTTCTCAATGATATCATGAATTCCTTTGCTTGCTTCGTAGATACATGCTAGTAAGTTCAAGTCAGAGATGATCCCTTTGACTGATTGTATTCTTGCGCAACAACTTGTTTCAAAAAATCCTGTTTCTCTTGCAATTGAAATTCAACTGAAAATATTCAACATTATAAAACTAATACATTTAACAGTTTAGGCATTTAGATTCAGATTCTTGAATGAT
This sequence comes from Styela clava, assembly GCF_964204865.1. NCBI lineage: Eukaryota > Metazoa > Chordata > Ascidiacea > Stolidobranchia > Styelidae > Styela > Styela clava. Next base: position 18,360,573 of record NC_135256.1, read on the forward strand.
TCCAAACATATAATTGATATCATTGAATATTAAAGTAATTTGAATTGTTAAATATTAGTCCAATTTTCCAAATATAAACAAATGCAGTATTATACTTAATTTTTAAAATGAATTTTAATTCTTTAATATAATATAACAAAAAAATATTATTATCAAATTGAATTTTTTAAAATAAGAAGTCTACCTTCTAGCAAACCTTTTGAAGCTTCAATAACCTCATCATCAAGTATAAGACCAAAAATATTTCGAAGAATTGCACTATATTGAGGTTTGTCGAATATTTTGATTACAGTTTTTTTGAATTGATCAATTGGAAGCTCAGCGATAAACATTGCAGCTAGAAACATTTGTATCGAAAAGTGATTGAACTGAATAAGTTGCTGTTCTTTGAAGACCTGTACAAGACATTTCAAAGATGTAAAATCACCGGTCTCCTTGAATGTGAGATGATGCTGTTCTAAATCTTGAGAATTAAAGATTGCTTTATTTTTTTGAATTCCAGAGTACGATAATGGTTTCAATCTTTTGAGAATATCGTCCATGTTTGGATTCCAGATATTTTTTGACCTGACAAAACTTTGGAGCACATTGACCATAACACCTGACATTGTGCCTGACTTGAAATTCCTGTTGCTTTTCATACCAATGATGGTGTATGTCAAGAATACTGGGATACTACAAAGAGATAACAGTGAAGGAGATCTTGTTTGCAAATTTTGCAACATTTGAATTCCGTCTGTTTTACCAAGATATCCTATAGCAATCCTTTTAATAGAATCTTGACTCAAACCTGAGAGAGCTATTATTTTCTTAGGCTCAGAATCACATGGGTTGAAATATCTTTCAGATGTAATAACGCGGCAACAAGGAAACAACTTTCCACAAATCAGTTGTAACAAAATTTTCGCAGGTTGGCATTTCTCTCCTTTGGCAAATTTCTTTCCACAGTTACAGGAATTATAATCCAAGATATCAGGTGCATCTAAAACAAACATGCATTTTCTTGGATGTTGTTTGATCCTCTTCAATATCGATATCTTCTCCCCTTCATCAAGTTCGATATTTTGAAAAACCAGTTCTTCCAGTGTCACATTCATTTCTGGATCAAGATTTTGACAATTCAGGAAAAACAAAAGGTCTACATCTATTAGGCTTGGAATTTTTTTATTCAGTACTGCTTGAGATACAATTTTGAGCAGAGTTGTTCTACCGCAGCCAGCTTGACCAACAAAACTGATTCTTCCCTTATCAAAATCTTCAAATATCTTGCTTATAACTGGATAACTGCAACCATCAGCATCCCTAACATCTTGATGAATGGTGATATGTTTCTTAGAGACATCAAAAGAGGCTTCCTTGAGTTGTGGAAGTTCTCGAACTTTAAGGGGTTGTAGAATATTAGTTTCTTGTGAAACATCATAAAATTCAGTTTCACCAAGATTGAATTCTCTTATTTTTTGTAATGTTTGTTTGAGTGAGTTTCCTAAAAAATCAGGTTTATATAAAAAATTAATGCAATATAAATATTCATAGTTAATTCATTCCATTATTTTCCACTTACCAGTTGATTGAAGGGAGTTCATGGTTGTTTCTCGAACTGTAGTTGTTTTTTATCTCTGTAGTTGTTTTTTATCTCTTAATTATTTCATTTTATACATTACACTTAATTGGAACTTTACCCTAACTACGTACGTTCAAATCTTAACTGCATATCATAGAAACAGAAAAAATATGTTATTTTTAGTTTATCCCTTGATTAATTTATGCTAAGCATTAAGCAATATAATTAATCCAAAATATAATGAATATCGGAAATCAAGTCATCACAAGAAACAGAATTACAACATATCTATTTAAATCGTATAGTACTATAGGTTTTTCAATGTTTTTACCACGAATAGATGAAGTAGGGCTTCGAGTTGAAATATCTAACTTGGCAACTAGCAATATCAGACCTTTCTCCCCCTTTGATAATTCCAGGCTAGGTCCCCGCACAGCAGGCTAAATCGTTCGATATCCACCACTGTTTTTTAAATATAAATGTGCTGTAGTGTCCTAGCAGTAGATACAATAGATCAACGTAAGAGCCAGTCGACCATCATAGCGTGGAATATTCATATCCAAATAGTCAGTTATTTCTCAATTCTTCTGTACAATTAAACTGCGTTTTACTGAATAAACTGATCTGATGAGAAGCGAAACCATCATAGATGAAAAAGTTTACTTTATAACTACGGCAACTAAAACTTGAATTCGATTGAATCATTTTACTTGAAATAACATGTATTTTGATGATTGGTGTTGAGGAAATGGAATGTCATCCATTTAGGAGTACATCAAAGCCTTATTATTGAAACATCATTCACATACAGTTCCTTATTTTGTTTTTTGAGGTAAAAATTCTTACTCGGACATAAATTATTACATTGCGCAAGTCATGAATATAGAATACACGTTCGCAACATGTGCTATTAACTCAAATATTCCAAATTTGGATCTTTCGTAATATTGTCAGTTTTTGTAAATGTAAAATATCACAATTATCACACAGTATTAACATTTCAGAGAATGTGTCTGCATAGTAGTCTTCAAATCTAAATAGTTTGGAATTATGGAAATTTCATTTTAAAATAATTGTGATTAATATGTTTGAAGTAATTTTTTAGCAAGATCATAATGTAAGCCAAACATGGAGAAATATTTCATAATTTAGTCATAGAAATGGCAAACTTCAAAACCAAAAGAATAACTTTATTCATCCTAATTCTTAAAAAATATTTTTTTGGAACAGAATTATGAACACGGTGAAATTTTCTTAAAACATGTAACAGTTTAAATATATTTTTTGTTCTTACAGATAGTTTCAACATAGTCTATAAGTAGGAATAGGTATCAGTGGAGACTACACATCACAAATATTTCATAACTTAATAGTAACACACTGTATATTACAACTTATGTTGAAATAGATTTTATGATGAATTAAATGTATGAATTACTTCATAAGGTCTTGTCAACTTTCCAATTGAAACATTAAATTACAGGCTTGTACAGTTACAATGGTATTTCGCCGACAATGCGTTCAATAAGTAACTTATTACTGATGTTCAAATAACGAAACGTTGGCAAAATTATACTTTCACATTGGCGGTTTTCACCCCATGACAAGGGCGGTTTCATAATTCACAGTGACAACTACTGGGTTATCAAAGTATTATTACTTCATTAGTCCTATTTTCAACGGCTATGAACAGATAGTTTTAAAATAATTCTAATTATTATTTCTGTTTTCTGTATAGTCATGAATTTGAATCAGTTTTACAACCCAAGGTCATAAGCCATTGATCTTGTTGTAATTTCATTCCCACGCTAAAACTAATCGAGATTATTGGTTATTCGGATAGTTTCCACAAAATCGGAAAATTTCATTTGGTGGTCCCCCAAATATTCATGATCCAAAAAGTGTTCCGCTTTTCTAATAAAGGTTGAAAATCACCAGTATAGAAGTTATTACTTCAGTTTGGAGTAAACTTTGATTTCAATTTTAGCTCTGAAAACCAAATTCAACTTAAAGCGTTTAAAGTTTCTGTTGAAAATTTGGCCTTTAGGTATCGCCATTGTTCGAAAAATTCTGATCATCGCTCCAAATTCCAAATTTGGCTCCCGCTCTAACTCCTGGTGGTTTGAATATATTACTCTGACTTTGACTCCAATATCAATAAAATGATGCCAGACTTAAAATTTCTGTGTGCTTATATGGATCTATGTTGATATGTTCAGATATGAACAGTATTGGTAATAAAATGAAAGGAACTCACTAAAATAAAAGTTACGAGTAAATAAAAAAATAAACTCCATACTTCTCCATACTCCATACTAAATCTGTGGAGGATGTCTCATAATTAGGCTTTGTACAAAAACTAATCTAAAGAATGGGGTTTTGTCCACAGACAGGTGCTGTACAAGCAATCACTGTAAAGTAAGGTTTCAATCGATATTCGCTGGGCATGAAGTTGACTTCAACATTTGCTTTAAAGTAGGCTCTCTGTCTAAAATTATGTGGTATTCATCCACATAAAATCGAATATTGGATATTTTGTAATTCTGTCAGTTATTGTAAGTATAAAATATGTGAAATTCGCTATTATAACACAGTATTGACATTTTAAGACAGTGTCATGTACAGGAATGTTCAAATCCAATACTGTAGTTTAGTATTCTAGATATATTATTTGAAAATAATTTGTTTGACATGATTGGAGCTATTTTTCAACTATTTTACAACTAAAAGAATACTTTTAACAATCTGAATTCTTCAAAAACACTTTTTAAGAACAGCAAAGTGAATATGTTCAAAATTACTTCAAAAATGTAACAGATCAGATATAATCCTACAGGTATTCTTGACTTGAAAGAAAATATATAGTTGCAACAAAACATAAATACAGTAGTAACAAACCTCATATTACAAATGTTGAAGTAAATTACAAATGGATAAATAATTTCATATAGTCAAGTCTTTTTTTATATTGAATATTATATTACCTTAGTGTACAGTTACCCTGGTATGGTGCCAATAATGCTTTCAATAAGTAACTTACTATTTACAGAACCGATGTTCAAATATTGAAACGTTGGCGAAATTATACTTTCACATCGGGGTTTTCACCTTGTGACAATGGAGGTTTCGCAATTTACATTGACAGTTATCAAAGTATTGAAAATCCTCTTCACAATCCACAAAAATATACCTGTCTGTTTTCTTGAAATTTTTAGGCGGTTAGTGATATCCAACTAGAATGGACAAAACTTAATAATTTTTACTGTCTTGGATATGTTCTGAAGCGATATTCTAAATGTCCAAAAAAGAAATATGGACAAACCATTATATATTTGAAAATTGATTTTTATAATGCTCCTGAATTTAAGAATTCATATTCAATTATCGGATTTATGAATCTTTGATATTCAATAATTTATGATAACATTGCTATATATATTATGTAAATGGAAATGCCTTCAAATTCACAAAATCTCATGAGTTATACAAAAATTGAATACTTAGGAGTGCTCAATAATCAATATGCTTAAAAATATTCTTTGACTTGTATATTCTTATTCCTATTTTTCTACAAAAATATCACTATTATCTGTTTTCTTAAAATTTATTTATTCTTAAAGAGTTATAGATATTGAACTGGGACTGACAATTTTCCATGTCTAAAAACTGTCTGAGGCAATATTCATTATATTCTAAATGCTTGAAAGAATATATGAAATAAACCACCATGTAAGGAATGTTTAATGTCAACAATGCCTAAAAGTTTGTTCGTAAAATCAAGAATTCATCTTAAATATCTGATCCACAAATCTTTGATATTCACTAATACAAAATAATACCGTTACACACTATGTAACAGAAATACAAATGAATTCTACGATTCATGAACAACAAACAAAAATTGAAACACCTAGGAGTGTTTATTGCTATGCTTAGAATATTCATTAACTTTTTTTTCACATTCATAAGATAACAACAATGAATCCTTCAGAATTGAAAATAAATATATATATATTCTGAATGGTGGTACCAGCTTGGATATGGAGTTAGAGACACTCCAACTTTGAACTATAAGTCATTTGAAAATATATCCTAATGAGATTCCCCACTCTATGTTGAGAGAATAGAGTCAATTTCTGCTCTGAGGAAACCAAATTCAACTTGATTGGAGATTTTGAAATTCTGTTGATCTGTTTATAATGATGATAGGGTTTTGAATTCATTTATCCCCATTAATAAAAAATCTGACTTGTTAATCCAACTATTTTAAAACTTGGCTTTGGTTTTAAATCCTGGTGGTTTCAAAACTTGACTTTGACTTCAGTATCATTGAAACAATACCAGACTCAAAATGTACATCTATGTGTGCCAAGATGGATCATTGTTGGTATGTTCAGACTAGACCAGTGGAGCAATAAAATGAAAGAAATAACCAGAATAATTGCTTCGAGCAAATGAAAATATGTTCATTACCTAAACCTAGGAAAGATATCTCTTACCGTAAGTAAGCTTTGTACAAGCAACAACCTTAAATATGGGATTTTGTCCATATTTATATTGTTCGCTCTGAACTATGCTCTATGCAAGCAATTACCTAAAATATGTAGTGCTCACTCTTTCATTTGCTCCAGATTAGTGTTTTCCAAACTTTTTGAGCTGCGGACCCTTATCTGTGAATCTTAGTTTTGACGCACCCTTATCCTATGTTGTATCAATTGTTGTGCTTAACTAACGAAGATAGATAATGCTTCATTTACAACCCAAACAGCATTATTGTGAAGGATGAAGTAGCTTTCACTGCACAATTGTACTTTGTACAACATGTACTTTGTACAAAACTTGTACTTTCTTTAATTCTTTATCATCATATTGGTAATAGCTGAAAATGCTGCCTCACACATACAGATCATATAATTTTTAATTGCTTTTTTTTCAGCAATGGATATTCCTCTGCAACGCTCAGTCAAAATAATGCAATGCTTTTTGATTGAAGCCAATCATTAAAGATCAATCGACTCTTTTCATATCGTTGCGGAGCCCATGTGCAGTCATCACGGACCCCAGTTTGGGAAACCCCACTTTAGATTGTGCTCTGTATGGGCAACCACTGAATAAATATTAACATGTCCATCAATACAATTGCTACCAACTAGGCTTTGTACAAGCTCTTCATTAACTCTGAACTAGGCCCTGCAAGAACAACAGCTTTCAATTATAAGATGCTTTTCCATAATTGACTGTGAACATTGCGCTTTACAAGTGACTACTTAAAAGGGTGGGAGTCTCCACCAATATATGCATTGTAAACCAGGCTGTATAAGCTATCACAACAAAGTATGGGCTTTCTATCATATGTATGTGCTGAGCTGAGTATTGTTCAAGATGTAATTCAAAAGTTTGGGGTTACCTCATTTACTCCTTGCTCTGAAACACATACTCTCATTCATACATATTTTGTACCGAACTCAGATCTGGTTCGACAAATGCTTAACTATGCCCATAGAAATTTACAGATGAAACCACCCATTTTACTTTTAATAACATAGTTCAGTCGCACAAACAGACAGAGCTTAGTTCAGAGGGAATGTAGGGCTGACACCAGCATATATTGACTATAGCTTAACACGACTTTTAAGATAGCTTACCCACATTCTGCAATCAAACTGAGTTGTGGTAAAACAGTGCTATTAAACCCCATATATGTATATATAACAAGTGAAAATTTATCCATGCGATCAGCCACCATTTTGAGGTACGTAATAAATAAATATTTTTTTTAAAATAAAAAAAGTAAACTGCCACGCACCTGTGCAGCATATCTTCATTTCCATCGTTGTTTCAAAATTCATACGTTCGACATTTATAAAAAAAAAAATCATAATAAGTTTTCTCTGCGCTTTAGTTTGCGCAATACTGCAATTTCATATACCACCAGAATATTCCGGAACCTTCGGGTCAGATAGGTTTCCTCCTAGCAACCAGTATATCACGTGACCTAGAAGATGGCATAGGTGCGTTGTGACTCTCTTCATTTTAACGACTTCAACCATTGTGTACCATCGCGTTCGCTAACCACGAACGAGAAGGGATAAGCAAAAAAGGCGATCAGATAAATTGGCGCATAACGAGAGCATTAATTTGTATAAGTATAATTCAAGCTACCATCATGAAGAAAGAACAAGACAAAGAAAGTAAAATATGTTGTCGTGGAGGTCAACTAATAACTAATATTGCCACCGAAATGAAATATCGGGCCCAGTATGACAGAAAATTTGAAATTAATTCTTCCATTGTCGCGACAAAATGTATTTTACACAACCACAAAATTACGCAATTACAATTACGCAAAACCATCGGGAGGTCCTATAAAGTCTTCCTTGTATATTAGGAATATTGTTAAAAATGAGTCGTTCAACAAGGTGCTTGAGTAATACCTTCTTCCTAAACTCAGTAGTGGGTTCTGCACAAGCGAATGAATAACAGGCACATTCAAGTCACATTAACTTTTCACTGGTCGCTCTTACAGAGCCCGGTTCAGAGCAAATGTGAGGAAGAACACCAGAATAATTTCGAACGGCTAAATTCAAACTTAACGGGCTGGAATCCCTGACTGTGCTACGGCATATGTTATAAGACTGGTGACCGTACATTTGAACCCACGTACATTTGAACCCATGCGTATATCCGCGGGTTCAATCTATACGTGGGTGCTAAAACCCATGGGTTAGGGTGAGTATTGGTTCAAATATCTGTAAAACAAACAAAAAAATCCATAGGTGCAATAGTATGCAGGTGCAATTGTCATGGGTTCAAATGTACGTGGGTTCAAATGGAATGGATTCGTCACTCGAAACTGCTACACCCCAGCCATCATACATTTGTAATCGGTCAAAATCACGATGTTGAGATGATATGAACATTCATCATCTATTCCAGGAGTGGCCAACCCGAGGCGGTTTTAGAAAAAAATAACTTGCGAAGCACGATTCATCACAGCTTATTGTGCAAAATTATACTACTGCGGAACTTCTAGAGCAGGGTTACTCAACTGACGGATCGCGGTCCGAATCCGGACTTTTCAAGTATATTCGATTCGGACTGCGTCTGATTTTATTTTTATTTTGGAGGATTGTCTCCATTTAACTTTGGATATATATGTAAAAGGATGTGGAATATTTTTCAGTTACTCAGTTTTCCACAACTCGCGTTTCCTTAACTATTCAAATGGAAAGATAAAGTCACTAAATATAGTTAGGCGCAATATGAAAAACATTTTCTGGTCAGACCGGACCCCAGGAATTTTCAAGTTTTGTATACGGACCTTTAGCAAAAATAGTTGAGTAGCCCTGTTCTAGAGCCGCCACTCATAATTTGTTGTAGATGTTATATGTTTTGTATTTTGTACCAAATCTTATCGTAATTCAAGTTTCCCAAACATTGGCATTTACTTAAATTACACTTTTCGAAACATTTGATTCGAAGTGCTGGCAACATTCTGTACATCGCTGGACAACCTATCGATGAGGTATACCCTTTAAAGATTTGTATACACATGGTCGACGAGCACTGCTCTATGCATATGGTTGGCCCAAATGTACTAACTAGCATTTATAATGAAATGAGACTTGGGACAAAACAACGATAACAGACTTCTCAATTAAAATCGCCCTATTGTTTTCAAATAACTTTCAATCAGGCGTACTTTATGCGCCGGCGCTAAGATTTGCAATTACACAAATATATTTCTTCGACGTTTCGTCTTATGTCAGTATGCAACAAGTATCTTGAATCTTTTGGAATTATCGATGACTCATTTCACGTAACTTCTTAAGAAATATAATTAGCATCAGTGTTTTGCCCAGCGTCCAAAATGTTATTAATGCATATATACAGGGGCGGATTATGCCCCTTTGGTGCCCTAAGCCAGGGGTTCTCAAACTTTTGGTGTTGCGGAGCCCTTGAAAAGGTTTACTATTATTCACGGAGCCCCAAAAAATAAATGTTAAAATTGTTACTTTCAGATTAATATTCCTGAGCAAGTTAAAAGTACTTTACTTAATTTAAATGCTGAACCTTAGGGTTAATACAAGTCATACATAAATTTAAATTTCAAACATAAATTATATATATACTGAAGCTGTAAAATTCACACTTGACAAACATTAATAAATTAGTGGTCGAATCTTTTCCCTTTCGACATTTTTGGAAGACCTAAAAGGCCGCTAATAACGTGCGCGATTGCATTTTGTTCGATTGCCGATATTTTTCGTCAGCATGGCGTATCTTTGAACCTTTAAACATCTTTACCGCCGGTGTTTATTCTCCGTGAATCAAAAATTTCCCTCGGCATATATATACATGTATTGTTACACATTGACGACGTTAATTGCTTTTTTGTTCTCGTGGGGAATTATGAGTTCAATGTGAAAATTATGTTACCATATTATAGCCATCGGCGATGAAATGCTAAAAATAATAATTAATAAAGAGGTAAATCCGCAACTCAAATTTCTTGATTGAAAAACGGCATTCTAAAATATTAAAACTGAAACTTAGAAGAGAAGATCACAAATTTGGTTTTCAGCAGACTCATCTCAGATAGAAAACGTTTTTATAGACATTGTAAATTACAAAATTTGGTGTTATGTTAGGTTTTCATCGTAGTAACTGCGAAATCGAAACACAGTCAATTGTGCGCGCGATGTACCTTTTTCCCATTCTGAAACTACCGACGGAGCCGCACACAGTCAATTGTGCACGTGATCCGCGATGTACCTTTTTTCATTCTGAAACTAGCGACAGAGCCGAATGCAATAAAATAAATTTCAATTGTTCGTGTTTTGCACCGACAGTGTGAGTAACGATGAGCACAATTACATTATAACGACGAGACACGTTAAATGCTCGCATCGGTCATGGGTTGAATATTTTACGCAACAGAAATCTCGTTATCCGTTTTTTTAATCGCGAAGAATGTTGCGCGGAAATTTCCGATTCCAATTTTGAACCATTTCCCTCTTAAAAATCCTGGCTACGTTCCTGATTATAAATAATGTCATTTTTTCAATTTCGCCTCTTTACCATATTTCGAGGCTATATTGTTGTCAGATTTTATCTGAGCTGTTATCGCTTCTTTGAACAGTTACAAAATTTTGAGTCAGTATTTGAAAAGTAATCGAATAGCTCGCGGAGCCCCTGGGTTTCTCTCGCGGAGCCCTGGGGCTCCGTACGGAGCACTTTGAGAACCTATGCCCTAAGCACTGGAGACTTTGGTGCCCCCTTATGTGTAATTGAAATTATAAAAACAATAAACCACATAAGTGTATTATCCATTAAAAATAATCGCAACCAACAGTAAATAAAACTACTTTTACAAACATTTTTAGTTTTTATCAACTGTTATATCTAGCCGGTATATATCGGCAAACACGCAATATCGGGCCGATATATCGGTTGAGCTCTAGTCCTGAGGGAGCGTTACAATGGAGATTCATGAGTCCAGTCTCCACGTGAATCGAAATACCAAAGGATACAAGTCACAACTGTAGTTTGAAATTTTACCGGTACCTGGTAGTCTACCTCAGGGTGGTTCTAGGTTGAAGGACCGCGAAAACTTTTGAGGTCTCGCGGGCCGCAAGTCGGAGAAAACCCAAAAATGATCGAAATATCGCGAGATTACATACTTTTAATTCAATAAACAACGAGAGTTTATTGTTCTAACCAGACTATTATTATGTTGCATGGGTGGCGTTCTTTTAAAGAATATATATATATATAAAGCCTTCAGTTATTTTAAAATGAGCTCCCGATAATTACCGTTGTATTTTCCGCATCTCGCGTTTAATGTCGCTTCAAATTATATTCTTCGTGACAGATATTACTTGAAAGCAAGTAAGGGGCGTGTCAAACTAGTCTGCTGCCCGGGGCCAGTTTCTGATAATGCTGCCCCTTATACCTAATTTTTGAAATAATTTGGGTGATAAACAGATTATAGATGTTGTCATACACGAAAATAAATCAAATAAAGGTCAAGTAAGAAAGAAACGTTTGATTTATTAAACCAAGCATCAAAAATGTTGCAATTGTAAAATATAGGAAATTTTTTCCCGAGGTCAAGAGTCGGGGAACCAATCCTTGTTGAATACCATCACCACAGAACACATATTGTTAGCTTTAAATTAAATAAGAACACATCTAGAAGAGCATGTGTAATAACGCAAATTCTACAGCTTGGTTCTGCTGCCCCCTACAATGTGCTGCCCGGGGCGGTTGCCCCCTTCGCCCCCCTCTAGGCACGCCACTATTAAACAAGAGTGCTAAAAAATACTGGATTGCGCGGCGTTAAGTCGGCTCTGCGTTTCGTCACTACTGTCACATGGCCCACGTTTGAAAACAGAGGAGTGTTTTTACGTTAGTCGTTGGTTTTTACTAAAATAAAGGAACAAAACCTTAGAAAAAAGGATTTGAATCTCGGGATCCCAACCCCGGTTGGAATAGCTAGAAAAAACTCAAAAACGTTCTGCTATCAGATACAAATATATGCTAAAATTGTTCCGTGGGTCGCACGGAATTAATCATTATGACGGCTTTGGACCACACTGGTCTACCTTATCAAAAAACTCCCGACTTCGCTGACCACTAGGACTAGATCGTTGAAATGCGATCGCGGAACCGCCACATACTTGGAAGAAAAACAACAACAATTTAAGAAAACGACTCATAGGACCATTTCGCGTCCAATAAATAGGTTTCAGTGTTTATTTTTAATAAAGAAGGTTAATATTATACTTGAAGACGGAAAAAGCGAATATTTTGAAGTTTAAGTCGTCTGGTGAAGTCGTAATATTTTAATAAACACCGATAAACTATATAAAATGATGCTATAAAATTTCTGTGATGCCCCTCTTCGCTTGGTGCCCTAAGCACGTGCTTATATTGTTTAATGGCTAATGGCTGCATATAAATATATATACCAATTATCGAAATCGCAAAATTCGAATCTACTCTGCAATATTAAACACATTAGATTAGACCATGAGACAAGGCCCTGAAAAACGCCTAGAAAATGAGTTTCGTAGCGCACATAAGGGAACTACCTGAAAATAATTCTAAAATGTTCCCTAGAAATTTAGTAACAAATAATGCCTTGTTCCCACTTCCAAAAGTTGCACGTTTGACGGAAAAGACGCTTTTACTACAAAAAATATGTGCTACGATCTGTCCTATAGTCTCTACATTTCCGGCAATGAACAATGACTTCTGCATGACGTAACAATTGAATTGAATCAGCTGTTAGCGAGCGGATGAATCTTAGTTATTGCTGCTCGATCTTGCGTCGAGTTGGGTAGACTTTCCATAGCCCTGTTATTATTAATTAAGTTATGCTAAGACGTTGTTGAAAAGTATAAGTAAGTTATTAAACATTTGTAGATCCTCACCACGGATATGGGTCGTGAGACGAGGCCTTGAAAAACGCCCAGAAAATGAGTTTTGTAGCGCACATCTTGTAACTTAATAAATTCTTTAGTTTTGTATGAAAAGGAACATACTGAACGCATTACAGCTTGTTCCACAATCTTGATGCGAAATTGAATATAAGGGGGTCCCGGAAATTCAATAACCATAGGTTTACAACAACGCAGCATGCAATTTCAAGAGCACACTAACACAAATGTATTTCTATAACGTCTTGACTTCATCAGTCAATCAAAATTTATTAGGAAGATTACGAAAAATATGCCATACATGTAACCAACAACAAAAAATACTTTTAATTGTGTGACAGGAGTCGGGAGGGACCTCGAAAGGTCTTCAAGCAGCGACAACGCTGATTCAGATTAGCGAATAAATTTTATGTAATAACCACAAGCAGTTTACAACAAGAACCGCATAAGAAGTTGCATTCACTTCATAGAAGCTATCAAACGTAATAATTTTTAAGCAATGAAGTCACAAATTAACATCGTGAGCACAAAAACACAAATAAATCAGTTAGGGGAAGGTGGGGCACGTTGGGACATGGGGCACAACCAATCCTTGTTGAATACCATCACCACAGAACACATATTGTTAGCTTTAAATTAAATGAGAACACATCTAGAAGAGCATGTGTAATAACGCAAACCTTACAGCTTGGTTCTGCTGCCCCCTACAATGTGCTGCCCGGGGCGGTTGCCCCCTTCGCCCCCCTCTAGGCACGCCACTATTAAACAAGAGTGCTAAAAAATACTGGATTGCACGGCGTTAAGTCGGCTCTGCGTTTCGTCACTACTGTCACATGGCCCACGTTTGAAAACAGAGGAGTGTTTTTACGTTAGTCGTTGGTTTTTACTGAAATAAAGGAACAAAACCTTAGAAAAAAGGATTTGAATCTCGGGATCCCAACCCCAGTTGGAATAGCTAGAAAAAACTCAAAAACGTTCTGCTATCAGATACAAATATATGCTAAAATTGTTCCGTGGGTCGCACGGAATTAATCATTATGACGGCTTTGGACCACACTGATCTACCTTATCAAAAAACTCCCGACTTCGCTGACCACTAGGACTAGATCGTTGAAATGCGATCGCGGAACCGCCACATACTTGGAAGAAAAACAACAACAATTTAAGAAAACGACTCATAGGACCATTTCGCGTCCAATAAATAGGTTTCAGTGTTTATTTTTAATAAAGAAGGTTAATATTATACTTGAAGACGGAAAAAGCGAATATTTTGAAGTTTAAGTCGTCTGGTGAAGTCGTAATATTTTAATAAACACCGATAAACGCCCAGAAAATGAGTTTTGTAGCGCACATCTTGTAACTAAATAAATTCTTTAGTGTTGTATGAAAAGGAACATACTGAACGCATTACAGCTTGTTCCACAATCTTGATGCGAAATTGAATATAAGGGGGTCCCGGAAATTCAATAACCATAGGTTTACAACAACGCAGCATGCAATTTCAAGAGCACACTAACACAAATGTATTTCTATAACGTCTTGACTTCATCAGTCAATCAAAATTTATTAGGAAGATTACGAAAAATATGCCATACATGTAACCAACAACAAAAAATACTTTTAATTGTGTGACAGGAGTCGGGAGGGACCTCGAAAGGTCTTCAAGCAGCGACAACGCTGATTCAGATTAGCGAATAAATTTTATGTAATAACCACAAGCAGTTTACAACAAGAACCGCATAAGAAGTTGCATTCACTTCATAGAAGCTATCAAACGTAATAATTTTTAAGCAATGAAGTCACAAATTTACATCGTGAGCACAAAAACACAAATAAATCAGTTAGGGGAAGGTGGGGCACGTTGGGACATGGGGCACAGTGAAAAATCAGCTCTCACACTAATACTATATTCGGAATCCGGTCCGCGGTTTGATGTTTCAATCCGCCCTCCGGTGAGTTACAACGTCCCCGCAAACGGACAGCGGACGGGTAAAGCGACGCAAGCTATGAGGTAAAATTGGTTTCGGGGGGTTGAAATTAAAATTTCACCGTTCCAGTTTTTTCTTTTCTCTAACTTAGCCTTTTCAACGTGACAAACCACCGTCTGATATATTTCAGCTATAGTCCACTTTGAAATATTTATAACGTTGTCGAGTGGATGTGCCTTCCGAATTTCGCCGTGGGATGATCTGAAGATATTTGTTGATTATGGGGAACAATGGACCGGGGTTCAGTGGGACATGCCCTACATGGCACAATTCGACAGTGTTTGATACAACAAGTGCTTAGAGACCTAGAGATGCGTTATATTTTTATGTAACATTATGGTATCTTTCGACTCGTGGTCCAATATGAAATATATTCGAGAATCAAAAATATTTCCAGATTTAGATTCGGATTAGAAAATAATGTAATTTGTAAGCGAATTTTTTGGTGAAATATCTGAAATATTTCGGTTGAACATTGATTTTAAAAATCCTAAATCTTCAAATTTGAGGTCTCCCTGTTCTTTAGACGATTATGCTGATTGCTTGCTTATTTTTAAGGGCATACTTCGTTGAATTTTAACAGAATGACCCATTGTGCCCCAGAGTCTGTCCGAATGTGCCCCACAAGTGGGGTACAGTGGAACACTTGACAAACGTTTTTCAAAGCATTTTGGTGGTAAGATGTGTGTCGCAAAATTTCTTAGTCGCTAAATAAAAACTACATTTATCCCTTTCTGCATTAATCCCGCAAAGTCATATGAATGTGCAGAATAAAGGACTCAAAATATGAAAAAGAAAAAAAAGTGTCCCAACCTTCCCCACTTTCCCCTATTTCTCACTTAGAAATTTACCGGAAAGGTAAAGAAAACTAAATAAATGTACATTATGTACATAGCATAGTGAACAAAAATATTACAGTTAGTCTTTTTTTAGTTTATGTGGTTATGTATTTGAACAAAGGCATTAGGCAATATTATTTCTAGAAACAAGACTACGACACTAACAGATGTCCAAAAACAAATAAATAATATTTTTTGTAAATCACTTCAATATCTAATTCACTTTCCTCTGAATTGTTTCCGAAATCCACTATCTCGAAAATCGACTTTTCCTCTATAAGTGTACTGTGGTTTGTGCAGTCAATATAAAAACAAAAATCTGTGCAATTTAGGTTGATTTTGGCACACGTGCATAAATTATTTTAACTATATTTCTTACACTTGCACTTTGCCAACTCAAGAACTGATTTGGGGGCTGGAAGTAAATCCATCAATTTAACCCGCAAAACACCCTTATCAAGAACACATTTATGGCCGATAGGTGGGAGAATAATTGGCCCCGATTCTAGGCAACAATGATGAAGCCCTGCCTGGTAATTTGCCATCAGCTTGCTTGTTTCTTGCCCCACATGCTTCTTCAGTGAACCATTGTTGGGTGGACGAGTATAATAGCATATGTTTGCCAGTGTTAAAAAGACGTATCATTTACATTCTTCATATCCTCTCCATACAGTGAACAAACAAATTCCTCAGCTTTATTTATTAATGCCTCGTTAACCTCAAAAGATCTTCATAGTTGAGAAAAAAATTATTTGAAAAACTCAATGAAGTCTCCAACATGAGTTTGATGGGCAGTTCCAATTGCAGAGAAGTGCGAAAGTATTTCATTATAAATAGCCCATCTAAGCTGTTTGCAACTCTTATGATTCTCATATACCTTTACACTTCAAGACTTCTTGTTCGATTCATTTTATAGCACTGATAGCAGCAGGCATTAGAGCCTGCGTTGGGTTGGTATGGTGAAACATTGCCGTTTTCTTTTGTAGTACAGTAGCCTATCTAAAATGAGGAAGAAAGTTATATTTGGAACAGCATGAGCGTAAAAATACCACTAAATACTGACCAATACCTTTAATACATAATGCATTTTATCTGATGTACTCAATGAGCGTATATACGCGTATATATATACATATACACGGGGGATCCACCTACAGCTGACAAATTTGATTGTTACATCTTGCAGAAATCTGCGTTCATTGGCCCATGATGCCGGAAAAGCAGAGAATATAGGACAGATGGTAACACATATTTATTGTAGTAAAAGCGTCTTTTCCGTAAAACGTGCAACTTTTGGAAGTGGAAACAAGGCAATATTTGTTACTACATTTCTAAGAAACATTTTAAAATCATTTACAGGTAGTTACCTTATGTGCGCTACGAAACTGAAAGATAAACGGCCTCGTCTTGCGGCCTACATGGAAGTTTTCGTCTTCTATCCCGATTATGAGCCTTCGATTATTTGGTTAAAAGGAGAAACTTTCGAACAAGCATTCAATAAGAAATACAACCTTTTTTCACGGACAGTAACAATTACAATTTTAGACGAATAAAAAATGTACGTAGGTGCAAAAACAAATTAGAATTATAGATGCTGTATATCAATCATGTTCAAAAAGATTATTTGCTTGTAATCGTAAATATATAACTTACAATAACTCAGCATTTTTATTGATAAAGCATTAATTTTACTACAAGAGTGATAAACACATGAAAACTATTTTTATTTGAATATTGTGATGTCTTGATGGTGTATTTTTTAGATTTTAGATCAGTGGTTTCCAAACCGAGTTTATTTTTTACCAACGGGGTTTAGCTGAGACAAATTAGAGGGTTACGAACAGAATGTACCAGACGAAAAGAATACATGTAGTTTAGTAACTGAATGCACTGGAGCAATAACAATTAAATGAGTAGCTACTGACAATGGTTCAAAATTTTGGAAACAACTGGTCTAGAGTCTTTTTCAAGGAACATTATAAATAATATTGTTATCATTTTGACGCTTAAACAACGGAAACACTCAAAAAATGTTGACTTAGTTAAAATTGGAAATTATGCATTTTGCGGAGGGCCCATGAACATCAGTCTGTGCTCGTATACAAAAGGTAAAAGATCAGGATATCGCGAGGAAAAAAACTTCCAAAATCCGTCTGGATAACTTTGAAAACAGTGCTTGATGGGTTGCTTACTCTCCCAGTAATGGGCTTTGCGATTACGGAAGAACTGCATAAGTTCGCACAAAGAATCGTTCTTGTATTCATGTGACGTCGAGGAGCAATTTTGGGTTTTGCTCTTTGCAAGATTTAATATGGTATTTGGGTTTATTTGTCTCATTTTTCTTTCGAGTTTCAAAGCATTTTCAATTTTTGTTTTTTCAATAGGTGAAAGTTTTAGTTTTTCAAACCAGTTTTTGCCAGTTACTGATTCTCCCTTTATTCCTAAACTTTCCTCAATATCTCGGTATTTGATAGAGTCATAAGCGTCACAAAGAAAATTTATCTTTTCTTTAACACTCCAGAAAAAAGGATGTCGTAATATACCATTTGTATCAACCCTTTTTTCTAACATTCTATCAATCAAGTCCTTCACCGTGCCCTCGTCGGAGCATTGTAATAGTTCTTGTGTTTCGTCTTCCTCCCTTACTTTCGTCAGCAGATACTCAAAAAAGTCTCCAAGAAATGCAATATCTTTGGCTTTATCAACCTCGCCGCTTTCGTCACCTGCTTGCCTAGATTCTGTAAGAACTATTTTTGGGGAGTCCTGCTGACTTTGCTCACGACAAGATAAGTAAATGTGCTCAGCCGTTATTCGACCAAACGTTTTTCCAATTTTATGCAAATGATCAATAGCTTCGGTCACTTGCAACAATATCGACATGATAAAATTGTCCGACAAAGGAAAGGTTCCTTCTGCCAAATGCTGTTGCAGGTTCATTTTGTATATATCGAGTGAACTTAACTTCATGTCTTTGTAAAGTATTTCAGTTTGACTAAATTCTAATGCGACGTTTTTATGACTGTCACATCTTGATCCAATTTCTGGTGTTGTTGACGAAGGATTCAAAAATATTATCATATTGTGCAGCACTTTTTCTCTATCATGCGGCTTGATGGATACTTGGTTTGTGCTTGATTTTACCATTACGTCGTCTTCATTGTACTCGGTAGCAGCAGTGTTAGAATGCGTATTCTGTGGCATGTTAATCTCCCGTTCTAATACTTCTGGTTCTCGATCCTGGTCTCGAATGTTTGAAGGCATCCTTCTTATTAAATGTCTACATTAAGTTGATGCAACTGTGACTGCTTTGAGCTAACAAACCTCTTGAAAAACTTTTAACTTCCTTATCGTGATACAAACGATGTATGCGTTTGTCTATTACGTAAGGTCGAAATGAAATATAAAATCGACAAGAGTGATGCTATCTGTTTCACGCAAGTTGAATACCGTGAATAACTGTTTATATCAATGCGTTACTTATTATTTGTTTTTGAACATGAGTAAATACGTTGGCGTATTCGAAACTGTTCTCTCGCTGACGCGCAATCATTGGCGTGTTTGAGAGGAATACGAAGGCTTGGTGTCTTAGTCATAAATTAATGTTGCTTGATATAATATTTGTGTGGGCGAAAATGCAATATCTTAGAATATAAATGAACCCCTAATCAGTACAGTACTCGATGAATATCGGTGTACACTGTACTTTATATGCAACCAGTACACATCGCGATTTCTGGTTTTGTTCACGGCTAACTATCATTAGGCTATATTATTACTATTACAAACACTCTCAATAACGTCATTTGTTTGATGAACTTCCTCGAATCGTTTTAACTATTTCAAATCATCGATGAATAAATATCATATGCATCATGGCACGTCCGATGATATTATCGCTTATAGTAGGCTCTTTTAAATCATTTTTAAGGATTCCAATTATTTGGCCTTTTCAAGTGTCTATTTCCATTTCCAAAAGGGCAATATCCAAGGCTTATTATGTTAAAAATAAATGCCACTGCAATCTGCCCTCAATTATGAGTTTGATCAGTGTTCGAATAACTAATGTCATGACTTGATTCCAAACTATATACTTCGGAAATAGTAAATGAAATTAGTCTGTAATAGATACAGACGCCTGATGTTTTTGTTTTTCGTGTTACCAGTACCAAAGTAATGCCTATAGAATTGACCCAAAATGCACTCGCTGTCAACCCTGGCCATTTTATACAAGGAAATGACCTTTGTTCTGACTAATCCCGATGTGATGATCAGCCAGCGAGTCATTGTGCAATACCAATTATCAGTTTATATATACATCAGGTGTCAACTAACAATATTTCAACAAAAGAGCAATTTTAAATGTGTCGATGGTAAAATGACTAGTATGCTAGGTAAATGATAAAAGAGTGTATTGAAAGTCGTATGAAATATGGAAGAATTGCACAGCATTTTATACATAGACGTCAAAAAAAGATATTCCACACCATATCTCCTCGTTCGTATAATAAACGTTGGTCATAGTCAAGCAGTGATTAGATTCGCCTGAACTCAGTCTTGAAATGTCGTGATAATAAGCCAACTCATTTTTGAGACTTGTGGGTATAGACAGGGCTATATGTTCGACATAGTTTCTGAAATGAGCTAACCCAGTGAGTTTAGCCCATTTTGTGTGAAGAAATAAAGCTCCACGAAGAGACAATTTTAACACTAGATCTTATCTGTGGTCCCCGGAACATAAAACAACATTTTTTGCAACTTAGTCAGAACAAGGATGAGGGCACTCGTGAAATCTTGATGTGAAGATATTTCGTTTCAATCACATGGCGATGTGTTATGTATATATATTCACAATTTGATACTGGCAGCGGCCATAATGTCAGTCTCCGCTCTGGCAATAAGGGCCCATAGGTGGGGAAAACTAGCTATTGATATACATCGCCCGGATGAGAAACCATGATCTAATAAACTATTAAGCTATTTTATTGTCTTTACAGGGTGAATGTGTTGGTGTCAAACAGGAGAGCAATGCTCAAATATAATATGGGCACGTCGGCCAATACGATGTACCACCATATAGCAACTGAAGCGAACGCGGAACCGATACACGGTGAGCAATTGTTAATTTTTATGACGTCAAGAACACAAAAAACGATTACATAGAGGCCACAGAAATTCTTGGATAAAAACAAAAGTACCGGTAATAGCTTTCTAGTGAGAAATTCGAGAGAAAAAAGCGATTGTTCCATAATAAAAACATGAAAAAGAGGAGGAAAAACAACCACAACAACATAATAACAAAACGACCCATGTGTTTCCAAAAAGACTAAATATTTCAACGCAGTTGGATGGTCGTTGTTGGGCTATTCAAGTTCACGTATTTGGAAGGATTGCCTGGCCAGATAATTCCACACCTGAAATCCCTGCTGACTGACTCTATTATGCCGCGGGGCAAAAAAAGAACAATCCATTACCAACTGCAACTCGTCTGCGCCATTCCGGACAAAATAATGACACAAATGCGGATGAAGTCTTTGACCCACAGCGATCGAAATTGAATCAGTCTAGATCAGTCTATAATTTATTAAATGAAGTTGTCTTTACAGTTTTACGTGCGCTTCATTAGGCACGAAGAGAAGATGCGGCACACAAGATGAGCAAGAGCCTTGTTAGTCACCAATTCAACCACGCTCATGAAATTATTAAATTAACTTTTCCCAATTCCCACAGAACTGGCGCAATATAAGGAGTCTTGTAGGCAGGGGCGTGCAAAACTTTTCTCATGCTATTTGTTAGTTTTTGGTTGTGTTTTGGAAATTTCATAACGAATCAAAGAACTCTATAATTAAGTGACAGCACATTTGCACCCACGTACATTTGCACCTGCATACTTTTGCACCCAGGGACATTTCCACCCATAGATTTTACCACCCGCATATAGATTAGACCCGCAGACATTAACACCCATGTACTTCTGTACCCAGTAGGCTACACTTTCATCCGCGGACATTTGCACCCACGAACATTTGCACCTATGGACATTTGCACCCTCAGACATTTGCATATTGGACATTTTTACCCACAGACATTTGCACCCTTGTACGGACATTTGCACTCTGGACATTTTTAAACATAGACATTTGCGCCCATGTACTTCGAGTTTGCAGTGAGTTTGTTTTCATTACAAATTATAAGATTAGGATGTCCCCATTTCGGCACAAATGACAATAAAACCTCTTTTACTTCAAAGGGTATCAATGGGTGTAAATGTTTACGGGTGCAAAATTCAATGGGTACAAGTCTCCAGAGATGCGAATATCCGTGGGTCCAAAACTTCATGAGTGCAAATGTACTGAGCGCAAATGTTCGTAAGTTTAAATGTCCGTGGGTGCAAAGATAATAGAACCCAATGATTATACTGTCTTCTCATATTATTTAATTGCAGTAATCAAAAATTAGTCCAAAAATAACTGTGATCAAAAAATCTAAACTTTTCTACCGGTTCTTTAAAATAACAGGGTTGAACAATATTTTAAATTAAAGTGATTGTTTGAAAATATAAGCCATTTTTTATGCGCTAACTCGCGAAACCACCCTTAAAATGAGCACCAAAATTGTTTTAATCGTAAAATAAGATATAGGAAGAATTTTTCTGAGGTCAATGATCGGTCATTGTTGACTCACATTCACCGCAGTCAGCCACACAAGACTAAACACATAATGAAAGTTTTTAATTGAATAAAATTACATCGAGAATAACATGTGTAATAACGCCAACTATACAGCTTGGTTCTGTTGCCCTCTACAACTTGCTGCCCGGGGCGGCTGTCCCTTTCGCCCCCTCCTAGGCACGCCACTGCTTGATACGCCGGAACTTATCGTTTGCTGCCTTTCAGCAGCAGTCGTGTAAAAGGAACAGTGAAGCTAAAATGTTACAATTGGTACATATATACTGCACTTCCAATATATATGAAGCAGTGAGTATGCTCAATACGGGAGCAACATATCTATATTGATAGTACCAGGTAGGTGGTATTGATGCGCACGAAGAAGACGTAGTGAAAAGTATAAACATTCACAAAATTATTCATTTCCTTGATGATTCAATAATACTCACTCCGTGTCGTAGTTTCCTGTAAATTAACGCGTGCTTCGAATATACCGTACACAAAAATTACTGTTGATAATTCTGTTTTATTGGACACGAAATGTACATATGGATCGTTTTGTTATTATGTTGTCGGTATTTTTCTTCTCATCGTTACGAAAGAATTTTCTTTTCAACTAATAGACCAATTGCTCTGAAGTTTTCGGTGGTTGAAGAATGCATTTTTCGCTAGAAGCCCATTACTTTTCTTTATTTTAAAATTTTTGCGGGCAATATACATTTATTTCTTAATTTGAAGAAATCAGTGTTGTCGGAAACATTTCCAAACCCGACTGCAAGGCATTGAAAAGTCCTATACGATGTTTGATTCCGGATTCAAATAAATTTTGACTCTGTCTTTTGCTTATCACACCTGATTCTGAATAGCAAATATTCGATTACAAAGCTATTCAATTGAGTACTAGTGTAGCGAGTGACTGTAGCGAATCGTCAGTATATGTATACATTTTCCCAGTTCGACATATCTTTTATATGGTCTGGTATCAATCTTTTTCTCAATGTTCACTTCAATTAAGGCCATTTTAATTTTATTTATCAACTCACAATCTTAATACAACCAAACTCTTAATTGAATCACTGGAATCACCAGGCTTAAATCACCGGGCATCGTAATGTAATAAAAACTATAATATGGTCCATCGAATTGATATATTAGAAAAACCCTGAAAAGATACTTTAAACACTCCTAATAATATCACGAAAAGACTCTATTCTGTGGCTCTGGAGAGGATTATTTGCTCCATATATTCTCATGGCTGCCATAATTAGATAGCGAGATACTTTGCACACTTGAAGTGATATCCTTATCAATTCGAATAAATATGGGAAATCCTTGCCAAGTACGGTAAAGCGAGCAAGATCCGACTGCATTTATCCTTCATTTGAATCGATACCTAAAATCGACTTCTCATCGCTCCTGACTAAATGACGTAATAGGTCCAGTCTGCAAGTTTGCACATTTAGGGTGAAATTGACCATAACAGTACCCCAAGTTCCAGATATATTTCCAGCGAATTATTGGAATACAATACGATAGCGAAAAATTTTTCCTGTTTATCCTCAAAATCTTGTCAAAAGATAACCGGGTCTAAAAGGAGAAATCATGATATATATTTGTAGCCCCAACTTAGCAAAAACAACTACAAGATAGATAACGGTGCCTAGAAACTGTCGACAAGAACCTGAATCACAAAAAGTTTCACACTTTTTGCTCCTAAAGAAAATAAAGTCCAAACTATTTGTGCGACAGCAAAATGTGACCCAAATATTACCGTCGCCCAAGTACAGCGAAAATAACCCCGTGTTGTCGATCAAATCGATAAAATAGGAATACATATATATAAATTGCATATTTGCTATTTTACAACCGACCGTTATGAATATTTTCAATGGGTGCATTGGTTTCAACATATTTTGGTAATTTAGAATACTGAGTCACCACGTGCTATTTTTGTCAGGTTTTGGCGTGCTCGTTTCAAACTAATTTCATAAGAGGAGAAGGCTGAAGTATTAATCGCAGTGCATGTCATGGATTCTCTCAAGATCGCAATAATATATGTAGAGTTCGACTGGTTTCAATTATAGTAGCACATGATACTATTTACCTCTGCAAATAGGAAATCTGATAAAAATGATTAACGTATCGCAAACCATGTCGAGCCAATCAGTACATTTGTGATCATGACCATTCCAATATATTGTATTCGAAATTCAAGTAATGTGAAAATTGTGGTAAAGTGTACGAATTATATCAAGAAAGGCTGAAACATCATCAATTTACAACTTTACTCGAAGAATATAAATCAGTACATAGCCATATTTTTTTTTATTCAGTTGTTAATCTTGGGGGTAATACAGGGCTTGGCATTCAGTTCCCGAGATAAATATAGCGAAGAGTTTATGTTACGTCTGCTACTCGTGAATGATGATTAGGGTGCTCGACGCACATGAAGTTTGTGCATTCCTTCTATATGCAATCAGAGCAAAGAGTGTGTGTTTGTATATGCAAATTTACTGAAAGCAAAGTTATGCGCATCACTCAAAAATATAGAACAATAATCTCTGGGCAAAGTTACAAAAGACAAATGAAGTTGAGCGAACTACTGATACGTTTTTGCACTTTTTAGCAAGGTTTCTAGTGCTTTTTGATGGTTTTTTATTGTTTTCACACGGCGTAGAAATAAGAATTGGAATAGGTTAGGACTGCAACACGAAATAAATACTTCATCACAAAACTTAGATTTTGAAATGTTTGTTTGTCGAATACAAAATCTACCTCGATTGTAAAATTCGAATTATTCGTTTGCTGAATATGAAAATATTTATAAAACTTCGAATTTTAAAACTTTGTTTACCGAATATGAGATATAATCTTCACAGCTGTTTGCAAGTTCACGAAATGTTTCGTTTCTGCACTTGTTTCAGTCCTATACATCGTTCAAAAGAATATGAGACAAAATAAGCATATGGTTTGCCTTGAAGTAGTGGGAGTGACGGTGTCGTAGCAATTGTGTTCATTAGGCAGTGGGTAAAAATTTATAATCGAGTACGCTGTGAACAATCAAATGGAGATGAACAAGACAGTTATGCTCAAATTTATGAGCACATAGCGCAACATAGTGACAAAATTGTGATGGCGTCATATCACACGAAGAAACGAATCCCATACAGCACACCGGGATACTTGAAATAAATAAAAGTAATAGCGTTCTAGCGAAAAGTTTAGTTTCAAATTAGTCCAGTAATCAAAGAGTTTTTTTTTCTGTTACAAAAAACAAGTACAACAACAACATAATAACAAAACGATCGTTATGTCCACTAACGTGTCCAATAATGCAGAATGCAGCCAGCCTTGCACAATGGATACGACGGCAAAATAAATGACATGAAAGAGGAAACACTTAAAAGTTTGATATCAACCCTAGCGGTCTAGATTCACGTTGGATGGATCGTTTACAACGTAACGAGTTGTATATGTGACGAATGAAAATGTAGTTATGATAAGTCTCCGCGATCATTTTCTCACGGTGTTTCGTATTTCCACTCAGAACGAGGCTTCACGGAAACTGTAACTCTTACGTAAAAATCTGAAACTTGCGGCTTTGGTAGGAATATACTGCTAGACCAAGCAGGTTTCGAACCTAAAATACTTAATTCACAACAGCCGTGTATAGAGGCAGGGTGTGTGCTAACTACATATGCGCTCAAGATCCCCTGCATATTTTAATCTGTCTCCTGTTCATTTTAATCGGTTCATATATTACTCGATTCCTCACTTTTACGCTTTAAATTGAGCAAATTGACATTCGAAATGTCTATCTTTATTATCTCCACGTTTTAGCAACGGATAAAATTACTTATCTAGAATTTTAAAAAAAGTCGGTGATTGGACAACTATTTTCATTTATAAGTTTACCGCAATACTTCCCACTGAAGTTAAACTTTAATTACTCATTGTATTTGAGATGTTTTTAACAACTGATTCATTTTAGCATTTTAACCCATTTTTCTTAAATGTGTGATAATTATGATAAAAATACATTCGGTTATTATCGATTGTTTGAGCAAAAATTTATTTCATCTTAAAAGTATTCTAAGATATTAGGAGGAGGTAAAAATCTATCACGAAGGGTTAATTCATACTTTAAAAAGGACACCTAAGTTCATAATATGCACCATTTCTTACGGCGATGAATGAGATCCGTCAAAGATTTTAGGCTAGAGCGAAATGTTAACAGGAAAACAAGTTTCTCACTTTGGAAGGAACGTTTGCAAACGCGATGACCACTACACTACGGAAAGACATCAGGGTCGGTTTCAAGCCGATTCCACGAACCACGGGTGTATACGTTTCCCAATGTAGAAGTCTCCCAAGAGTAGTGTTCATTTTAATATGACCCACCAGCGTATGCGTTTCTGTAGTGTAGTGGTCATCACGTTCGCTTTACACGCAAACGGTCCGCATCGTTTAAAAATTGGTATTTATCTAGTTAGTGTTAGGAATGATTTGAAAATTAGAATTTCTTGCGCAATCTTTTTTTTTTAATTTTGAGTGGTAGCGAGTGTGTTTATTTTTTGCCCTAAGATCCGAAATTTTGAAACAAACGATTTCATGGCATTTAAAGTTAGACACAAAGTGGTATGGACGTCTTTTTCAATACTATTTTGCTCTATTCTAGAGCTATTCACTGATATTTGGCCGTTTTGGGGCTTACTATCAATTCATCCTCCAAAGACTTACGCTCAGCGGAACCTAGTCGCTACCCATGCGCTACGGTTACTGACGAGGACACTGCCGTCAAAATATTACTTATAGGCAGGTTTTTTTGTCGAGGCTAATTCGGAAATTAACATGCTGCGTTTGTTCGTGCGGTTATATATGTTTATTGTATATTATTACTAAAAGTTTGTAAGAAAGGGATAGGATTTACATATTGGTCCGGTGTATGTATGTATGTTTATTCGTCTCGTAAAAGCAATATAAAAGAAATAGTAATTACATATACTGAAGACGGTATGTATGCACAAGAGCATACTGGCCTAAAACACGAATGTGCGTCATACACCCCTTCTGATATGTATAAATTATAATACGGTAAATCAAATACGTATAATATGGTCCTTTATACAGACAGTTGTGCAAGGATGGTGGGTGGGTTTGGTAACAGAGGTAAGAGTGGAGTATCCAAAACTGTGTGTACAAAGGAGTTTGTATAACAAAACAACATCTATATAAACACAGACACAACGCAACATGAAACACACTGCATGTAAATATAGTAATAAGATTAAGAATTTGAATGCAGGTACAATACCATTGAGTGTTGATACCACATATATACTATAAAACGGGGAAATGGTCAAGTTTAACGGGTGTGTACATATATGGTATGCACCACTCAAGGGTGATAGTGTTATAAGTGGTCTATGGCTGTTCTGGCAAAAATGTGACCCTACAAGTTTTGGTGAAATGTGATAATGTTATGTATCAAATTACTCACTCTTCTAAGGTATTTTCGATTTTTGGATTCTGCCAAAAGCGATGAAGTTTCAAAAAATAAAAATAAAATAAGAAGCATTTCCACACACAATCCGGTGGGGGTGATGAAAGCCGAAATGACTGTGTAATCAAACCTGAGTACCACGCCCTTTTGCCAGGTTACCAGTCCGTGTGGGTTATGAGATTAAAAATCGGTTATGCTGTCCAGTTAGTCAAGTTATCAAACATGGAATCATTTACAGTATTGATGCAACCCAGTGGTTTTGAATTTTATTTTCGGGAAGCATAACCCAGTGGAACATTTAAGGGGCCCGAGGAATCCAATAGTGCGATAGTTCAGTTGTTTAAATGGTAGGCTACATATAGCAAATCTAATACTGGAGACACAAAATTATTTTTATCCAGGTGTCGTAAGTTTTATAATAGTGGCGAGTCCAAATGGATTACGAGTTGGGTTGCGCGAGACCAACTTACTGTACTTCCAACATGTGGTCGACTATGTCGAGTATATATATTATGTATTTTTATAGTCTTTCTTGGCAGTTTAGTGTGGTGGCCTGTAACTTTGCTCAAATATCGGTCTCCTGTATTTCTGAGTGAGTGCGCGTGATGTTACCAAGTTAGACTTTTTCAGCTCAACTTCTCATTGGACACTGAGTGTACCAATGGATCTTTACAAGTCAGTGTAATAAATATATATTATCCAACTGGAGATCCAGAGTCCAGACTTCAGTCGCCCCCCTATATGAAGATCCTACCCAAAGCGAAACCCATGAAGGCACAGGTAAGCCTTCCTCACTGCTTCAACTTGTAATGGGCCGGTATCGATTCTCTTGCGTTTTTCCTTAGCTTGGAAAGCTGGGAGATAGCCTTCAAATGATCAATGAAATTGTGCATTAATTAAATAATGAAATCCATCAGTCGATGTTATGGTTGACACGAATCATCCAACTGAGCCAAGGCGGGCCAATTTTTCCAACCACTAAAATTTAGGCTAGCCCTACTCGCGGCCAAAGTTATGAAGTTGAGACGTTGAGCCCTAGTTTCGT
Organism: Styela clava; assembly: GCF_964204865.1. Taxonomy (NCBI): domain Eukaryota; kingdom Metazoa; phylum Chordata; class Ascidiacea; order Stolidobranchia; family Styelidae; genus Styela; species Styela clava. The sequence continues at coordinate 18,389,618 of NC_135256.1, forward strand.
GGAGCTGATGACTTTATGAAAATGTTTAATCTATGGCTGCAAATATTATACACCATGAGATATTTTCCTCCGGTAGTGGGAAAACCTACAAGAAAACATCTTTTTTATATGGCGTTCGCTTAGGGCTAAATTGGTCGCCATGTCAATCACGTCATCGTAAAGTTGTCGCCCAACTAACGACTGTTGAATATCGCGTCACCGTCGGCCTAAAGCTGCCAAACTTTTTGCGGGTGGTGGCATTTTCGTTAACCGTCGGCCTAGCTTTTTGATTGTCAAATTCAATATCAAGTTTACAGCTTTTGGTTTAGCTGTAGGTAAACATGTATGCCTGAAGGATAATGGCAAAAGGTCAACTTTTCTTCCTCCACCTCTGCCTGGTTACACTTTAAAATGCGGAAAAAATTACTGATGTTTGCTAAACTCGATTTGGTAGATAAATAATAATAGATTGAGCAGATAAATAAAAGTACTTCATTGTTACGTAACATTAAAGGCACACACTACGTAATAATCGACATAGAAAGGTGAAAAGAATTTATTAAGTAAATGACGTTACGAGCATGCGAGGAAAACTGTTTTTCGTATGGAACGTAAACGTGCTACGTGCCAACGTAATTGCTTAACGTCGCTGCGTAACGGCGTAAATGTGTTAGGTCGTTATTTAAGTCACCTTGACGTCGCCTCGATCTTGCGACAAACAAAATCACGAATAAAAATGCTTCTAAAATTTGAATGGTGCAACATAATTTCAATCTAATGGTATCACTGGAAAGCTATCTTCTAATTCTCCAAATGTTGTTGATAATTTACTAGGTTTAATCGAAAACAAATTGAAGTTTTGTCAATTAGATTTGAGCAATTTTCAGAAGTTTTTTATGCTTTTTAATTTTGCCAATTTTCATAAGATGATCACGATATTTTATCTCAATTTTAAAAGTATACTTAGTCCTGTAGATTATCTTTCACACGATGTAAAACTTGTCTAAATATAATATATGGTTCGCGAGATATGAGGTTTCAAAGTTGCATACCTCTTACGGGATGCGAAACCCGCTAAAGCGGCTTTTAGCGTCAGAAGACTTTCTCGGGAAAGCCGCTATAGCGGCTTTAGGGTTCAAAGAGTTAATTCCTACACCCAGCATTTAAATCAAAAAACAAAACAAAAATATCAAATCATAATTTTAGGTATTCGCGGCGCATTTAGCAACTCGCTGCATTACATCATTTTTCTTTATCAATTTCATTTTTGGTGTTCCGCGAGGCGACATAAAAAGTGCAAGTGTTCCGTGGCTTGGGGTAGGGGTGGCGGGAGGAAGCCGCCAGCAATCCTCTGGTATTAAATTATCCCCTACCTACGGGATTTAAACCTGCGAATATAAGCGGGGTAATCTTAGGTTAGAAATCAAGCGTATTCCTAGGGCTCAGCACGATGCGCCACCCAACGCAAACGTAGTCAGCTGCAGTGCACTGGCTGACATAGATACTAAATACATCAAAATACGTGTATACCCTTCCCCTGGGTGTTGAAATCTCAGGATTGTTCTTTACGGCCTTTCATACCTGTATCATGATTGTTCCTTACCAATAGGTCTAATCTAGAGACAGACTCAAAGTGCTTCATACGGACCTAAGGTCTCCGCGATCTATTCGTTTACTCAAAATAGCATTAATAAAATTTGAGCAGAAGCAAATACATCCGAGTTATTAAATAGAGTAATTTGAATTCACCCATCAATATTGATCGCTAAGTACTAATTTGTTTTTGTTACGTTCTTATTGTGGGGTTACGTCAATAACAGTCCACCTCTTCACGAGCTCCATAACACCAAATATTTGAATGGTCTCGAATAGTTGATCTATATATTATCAGTTGTTGTTGTCGGTATGCTCTTGTCTTGAGCAGTAAATTATTTACTTCACATAGAACCGTGATTAATTCTGTTGCTGATGTTATGTCTCCGCCGTTTGGTTTGGGCGAAGAAATTACTATATAGTAGGCATCGAAACAACGTCACATTATGACCTCCCTTTAAACGACATCGCCCGCACGTTATTGTATGAAAACTTAAAATTATTCTTGGCTGCGCAAGTCAATGAGCTAAGATTTGTACGCCAATGCAGAGAATGCATCGATATAACGCTGAACCTGTACACGCCGTTATTCTTTCATTGAGTTGTAGGAAGGTTACATTTTTGATGGCATTCACGTGCGCGTTTACTCGACAAATGTAAACAGACTAATATAATGGAATTGCTGGATTCTTTGTACTAAGCTCCCGTCACTGATGCAAAAATGTGGAATCTGAGCTAAACACCCCTGTCACGTTTTAAAATAAAAAATGAGTAATTATGCAGTTAGGGTTTTGGGTTAGAACGATTCGAAAATTTGAATTTCCGGCTGAATCTGCATCCCTTACCTTAACTGAATAAGTACTATTTTTATTTAATTCGAGCGTTGGCGGGGTGTTGTTTTGGGGCGGGGCTTGTTACAAAAGATCCTTAGAATATTACTGTGAACTAGGTAATATACTATGTATAAAGCAAATTCCAACCGTCATTTGCATTCTGCAACTTTGAGATCACGCGCCACAAGCGTGATCGACTCGTAACGACAACCTGGAGTAATTAAAGTAATCAGGTAAAAACATTTGATTGCAAACAATCAGATAGCTTTTTTCGTCAGATATTTTTGCGCGGGAAGCCACAAGCGACATCGCTTTCAGTCAGTCACAAATGTTTGTGATAGGATAAGGTTTGATTTTGTGTAGGATGTATGGATAGGATGACTGTTGGGTTAAGACAGCGAGTTGGAAACAATATTCAGGTGAGCTAAATGTTCTTTATACCCATTGTTTTCAATGCTATTATATTGCTTTCATTTTACTATTGTGTAAGTGGTAAATTAGAGGTTTTCGGGTCTGTACGAATTGGACTTATTAACCTAATACAGAAGTCTAGATTGATGGATGATTCTCTTTTGCATCCAACTCACTAACAGCGGGTTCCATCGTTTTCTCACAAATAGGCCAAACTTAAAACTTACTTGACAATACATAAGCTTATCATGAAGAAACTTAAACGTAACACACTGATCTACGTAACTACGTAAGCTGCATTTAACATGGTACGCTTAACATGAATGCAATGCATAACTTTCAAAACTTTCGCAAATGCAGCGCAAAATCCATGGTTTAATAGAGATTCGCCATAGCCTTTTGACTTTAATATATTATTGTGTATAGATTGAATATTTGTACAAAGACCCTACCAACGTTCAAAATAAGAGACTTAGTAATTATCCAGTTTAGGTTAGGAATGCAGATTGCGCTGGAAATTCAAATTTTTAAATCATTCCTAACCCCAAATGGATAATTACTAATATATATGTCATTTTAAAACGTGGCGGGAGCTTTGTGCAAAAGATCCGATAAATTCAGTCCCACTGTCCATTGAATATGCTAGCTACAGTTCTGCGACAGTTTATTTATCAATATCTTAACTTTTTTCAGATGAAGAAATTTTAAAGGTTGAAGATTCAAAGACACAAACTTAAGAACGAGGAATATTACAAGTAAATATTATTTGAACATTTTATTTGACTTCCGACGCCTATTGATTCCTGTATGCCACTGTTTTTGTTTAAAATGCTAAAAAATTCGATGCGAGCGCACCGCGTCTCTGGTCTTGCGATCAGAGTCAGCATTGTTATGTCACTTATTTGATCATGTGTTTTCTCTCGAAATTGTAAGATTCCTATTTTCACAAGTTTTGAATAATTGTCTTTCGATTCAAAAGTCTAAATAAGTCAGACCCACGTTCACGTTGAAAATGCTAAATAGTTCGATGTAAGCCAACATTGGGTGCTCCTGATGTATGCGCACCAAAATGTCGCATGACCTGAACCCTAACCAAGTACACAACCTGAGTTCAGATTGTGCGCCATCTTGGTGCGCATACTTCAGGAGGTCCCAACATTGTTGTGTCGCTTTTTTGATTCTGTGCATTCTATCGAAATTGTAAGATTTAGATTTTGCACAAGCTTTAATAATTGTGTTTCGAAGCAGAAGTCCAAAAAAGTACTATAAATATAGTACCTTGTATCAAATTGGTGTACTCTTTGCGACCCCTAAAATTCGTTGCGCGCTTCCCTGCTGGATAGCGATCCCCAGTTTGCGATCTCTACCGTGAACAATGTGATAATGCTACAAATTACTGATCAGAGATAATTAATTAGTCATATACTCCATGAAACAGTTATAAAACTTCATTGAGTATTTTATTGTTATTGTAACATTTGCAATTCGTGCAGTTTGAAAACTACACCTGATATGTTATAGAGTTTATATTTGAAATTTAATGGCAATCGCTGAATAAATTTTATTCGTCTATTCGTCTAAATTTCCTAAATTTTAGATTTTATGAAATTAAATGTCGAAATTTACCCGTTAGTATTTTATTAAAACTTACGTATATTTTTAGAAGAAAATATTCAGAAAAGAGTCTTACTTTAACAATACAAAATGAGGTACAATATGATACACTAACTTATCATTTTAACTAAAGGATGTAATTTTGGTGAAATCAGCGACATAGTTTAAAATGACCTCAATTGAATTACATAGTTGGTTTTTTGTATCTTTAGCATAAGCATAGCTTTGTAGAATCTTTGTCAAATAACATTTGTGTGAATTAACTACCTGAAAATGGCATAGTTGGCTCAACGAAATTTAGTTTAATTCAAATTTAGAATTGGCTCACACAAAATCACGATCTATATATTGATTTTCAGCGTTTTAAAACACTGCTTGAAAGTCGACAGAACAATTTATCATTGCACCAAAAGAAATTCGTCAAGTGTCAGATTTTCATCACTGAGTGAGATGGCGGCCTATTAAGTCTGAAGAGCAAGTATGTAATCATATCATTTGAAATCTTTCAATTTACATGTCTATAAATAAATAATATGCTGTATTTTTTTCGGGAAATCGACAGACAAATTATTACTTTTAATATTTTGAGTATAATCGCGAAATTAACTATTCTGTACAAAAATTAACTGTAGCAATATCCGGTGAATAATGGCGTAGTCGGTATAGCGCTGCACGTTCAGGGGCTAACTGCTGTGTTGTCCCATCTGCTGTTGTTTCGTTTAATCGTCCAAACCGGAAGACCAATTACTAACTTGTAATGTCAGTTAGGTTAAATTTCATTGGGCCAGCATGTTTAAAAGGCGTTTCATGCCAGTATGTTCCCCAGCTTTTCTCTTTAGGGGGGGTGTTTCAAAATTTAAGGGGTGGTAAATAATTTGCTATCAGAGATAAAACTAGGCTATTTGTATTCTTAAAAAAATGGTATGTATTTAAGAGACGATGTACATGGGAGCCCCCCCCCCCAAGTTGATTGACGGCGAGTCAAAGTCCACAGCAGAATGAAATTGTAGGGCCAGAAAAGGGGAGCGAAGAAAAGTGCGGGACGACACGGCTGGAGTTCAGAGCGCGCTTAAGCGCCCTGAGAAAAATTTGAGAAATAGGCACCAAAATAGGCTCTAAGCTTGATTTTAGATACACCTAGCATCGCAGTTTGTTATGTAATAAAATCAATAATTATAATATTTAGCTGATAGAATTCCCGGGGAATAGATAACAAGCACGGCTTTCAACCGTAAATATATACTATTACGTTTCAACAAATAATTTGCAAATGATAGTGACTAATGAAGTTACTTGCTCATCTGTCATTGTATAATTATGGCTACTTATGGCTAGTTTTGTTACACATTTCTTATTTTTTTGAACATGTTTGTTTGACTTTTGTATGAATTAAATTTTGAAATACGCTCGTCAACTGATCATAATGTTGTATTCCTTCAGAACTGAAATATTTTGTTGGTAAGAAGACAAATCGCTGAAGTTTGATTCTTTTCAATAAAGAAATAAAAACGCTGTCATTCATCTAAAAAACGTCTGTTTTCAGTGCCTAGTTTTCGTTTTGTGACATCTTTAAGCTTTCTTAATATACGGCTGATATCTAAAATACTGCAGTGTGTAATCATTATACCCATACCTATACATAAGATACCGGAATAATTCAATTGTTACGAAATGAACGTGCTTAAACTGTTATAATGATGTAACAATAGACGGTATCTAAAACTCAAAAGGTACCACATGAAGGGTTAAACTATTTCACTCAAGTTCGGCGGGCCATTTTAAATGGTCACGCGGGCCGTAATTGCCGCAGACTGCGGTTTAGAACCCCTCAGTGTGGAATCGCACCTCAAAATTAGGGGGGGTGTTTGAAATTTTAGGGGGGTGTTCACCCCCTATAGGGGGGGTGTAGGGAAATCACTGGTTTCATCGCAATAGGGCGTCACGTTGTGATTACTACAAACAGTGAATTTTTTTAAAGTGATACTATAACTTAATCCAGCAGTGTATATCTGCAGAGATACTGAAAGGATTTGAACTATGCCTCGTTAAGTGCAATTCGGTTAAAACACAACCCCAACTTAATAACCATGCAAATATTAAAACTTATTGTTTAACTTGTTATTTATCATAGGGTGCCTATATACACACTAATATGCCTAATTTGTTGAAATCGTAGTCCTGGCCTTTTTTATTAATCTGATGAGCGTTTTTGCCACAAATGGTAGTTTACTAACTAGCATACTGTTTAAAGCAGTGGTTGTCAACCTGTGGTACGCGTACCACTAGTGGTACGCGGGAGCTTTTCAAGTGGTACGCGAGCAGATTTGACATATTGCAACAATTAACCTTTCAGTTGGCTAAAATATGCCGGCAACGCTTTATCTTCCTTACTGTATGTATTCGCTGAACAGCGTTTATGGATATTTCCCCAGGCATCAGTTTCCTCGTTTTTTTCCGCTCATACACTTCTGTCGCTCAAACAGTTATACAAGCATGGTTGCAAACATTGCCTGTTTTTTGTAGTTTTTAGTGTTATTTGTCAGTTTTCAGTTGTGTTTCAAGAAAATAATATTGAATTAATTAATTTAATTGTCATCATGTCCTCCCCGGAGCTTTACCTTAGTTGCAATGATCAAAATTGAATCTCGCAAATGCTGCGATGGACAAGGCTAAACTTAGCTATATCAGTACCTGTATAGGTAATAAAGATGTTATACCTGCAAATGGCACATGGTTGATTAATTTTAATAAAAATTATGATTTCAAACACGTAAACCAGTTTATATGCGCCAACACACCAAAACACTCTCAGAATAAGCATAAAGTTTGCAATAGTGAAGTATAAGAGTAATTTTTCCGGGGTCAATAGTCGGGGAAACGTTCATAGCGCTGGTGCGCTATAAGTTCTTGTCTTTAGAGATCGCCCTCGCCCGCTATTGCCCACCTTAAATGAAGCGATATGGTCATGATTTTGTTCGTTTTGCGTGTTACGCCACAATTAATGTAGTGCCACATTACAAAATACACACACAGCATGTTTCTTGTGTCTTTTTCCCCACGCCAAAAAAGGAGCTTTGTCGGTGGTACGCGACCATAGTAAAAAACAGTAAAGGGATACGCGGTCAGTAAAAGGTTGAGAAACACTGATTTAAAGTAATCAGACTAATTTCTAAAATTTAACTGTAGCTCATCGTGACCTGCACGCTCTGGTAGTAAACAGTTGATAACCATGTCATTGGTGTTCACAACTATACTTCAAACTGAAATCGCCCCAAATTTCCAATAATGATATTATCAGAGTGAGTCATGCTAAGTGTATTAAGATAGCCGATAATCTTACACCTTAAAGAACTCGTGTCCCAACTAAAATTTCCAAAATTGATACCATATAAATTATATTCAACCAAGTGTAAACTCCTTTTTGGTCCATATCACCTTGGTAAAAGTGCTAAGTATTCATATGTTCATAACTTTAAATTTAGATACATGGAAATATTTTTTTTTTTAGCTCTTGTTGGTGCGTCATGTTATGCCTAATCATGTGTATTAAGAAGAGCTTAATAAATATAAACTCTCGTTTATAATCTCTACTGAATGGTGTTAGTTAGATCGTTTATACGGCACTCACCGTCAATATAAGATATAGTAGTTTCAAAACTCTGGAATTCTTACTTTTTTAATTAGATATTAGAAACTTGGGTGTCGCTGCTCGATAACCTGTTTGAAGGTTACTATAGACACGAGATCCCACCAAATTGTAAATCTACTATAGTCAGCCTATATCCCCTTTGCTAGTAGTCTCAGTAATCATACCGTCCCATGTTCATAAATGTTCGAATCAGGAAATATATTCCTTATTTCCCTATCGTTTATTCCGTAGTAACAATCTGTCATGTTCTTATTTACATATATATATATATAATGTCTGTGGCTGAAGTTATTTATTGGCGTATATTTTCAGGAGGTCGCTGGGAGGGAAAGACTATAGAGAACTTGAAGGTAAAATATAACACACTAATAAACTATTAACATTTAGGATTTAGATAATAAGATACAACATAGCACACTGACAGATTATTCAAAATAAGTAATATTTATAATATTGAAAATCTGCAAATAATATAGAATGAACGTAAATGAATATCGGTATGCTACCAGTTGTCGTCTTTGTATATTTAGAATAAGCATAGCTTATCACAAGGGCGTGGACAATTTTTTGAGGTGCGTAAAAGTAATTAAGAATAGGAATATTTGTTAGATTTTATCTTTCCCGCCTTATTTTTGATCTTTTCATTTCTTGAATATGTAGCCGTATTTTCAACGTGCTCTTCATGAATATAAATATATTTTATGTGATGTGTTGCAATATTATACACTGACAAATAAGTCCAAAGTAATATTTGTAATTTAGGGCGAAATCTGTGAATAATTTGTCAATGAACTGAAAATTAATATTTTCATTTTTATGTATCTAAACTCTAAAGTATAAGCATAGCTTCTCTGTGCTCCTGTCAAATTACATTTTCTGTAACTTATAAACCTAAAACTTAATAATGACGTAGTTCGAACATCTATATATAATTCAAATCAATATCATACAAAATTTACCTACATTTTATTATCTCATATTAATTTCAGCTTTCTGAAACACTTCTTGAAAGCGGGAAAGACAATTCATCATTATATCTAAAGACATGCGGAGTTATTTGTACGATTATGCATCACTGAGAGAGGTGGCTGCCTCGAGTCTAAAGAGCAAGTATGTTATTAAAATCTTTTAAATCTTCCTAATTTAAATTCATCACCACTATTCACGGATCCCCACAATCAATTTTAAAATTGGCAGATTGAAAACGCATTTCTAGACATTGTAAATTTGTTTTATGTTAGGATTTCTTTAAAATGTATACCATATAGTAACTGAAATGAAAACACAGTGAATTGTTCGCGCGATGTACCTTTTGTCTATTTTGAAACTACCGATGGAACCCAATACGACTTTTTCTCGGTATGATATATAAGATAATTAATTTTTTTTGCAATATTTTAAATACAATCGTTCATATTTTGTCGATATCTTTAAAATAATTTTGAGTGCCGAAAAAACAAATCAAATCTGATTAACTTCGAAATACGATTCCGGTCTACTTAAAGTTGGCAGTTTGGGACGTATTTCATGCAGTTTTCAAATATTGATTTTTCATTCAAATAATCGTAAAAGTTTTCTCGACTAAAATTCGAGTAACGAAGAACACAAATAAATTACTATGAAATTACTATGACAAGATATCTTGAATGCTCGCACCGGCTATGAATTGAATATTTTTCTCGAGAAACCATTTTTATCCACTGCGATCTTACTTATATATAATGTCACATTTGAATTTGCGCTCGTTGTCATATTTCGACACTACTGATGTCAAATTTTATTAATGATGTTATTACTTCTTTGGACAATCACAAAATTGGACAACTCAGTATTTTACTAAGTAATCGAATGTCGCCTAAGTTTCTCCCACGGAGCACTTTGAGAATCTATGCACTAATAGACCAAGGAAGAAATTTTCGTAAGAGTGTTTGAAGTATTGTTGTACATGTTTAATAGCTGAGTTTTAAGCAGAATATTGTACAATTTTAGCATCTCTTTGAAAATTAGCTGTTTGCATCTCATAATTAAATATTCACTCCAGCTTACCATATTAAGATTTTGTGGCAACGCTTCCGAATGGCCAAAAACTTAATATTGATACGCATTATCGCGAAAGTTACCTTATGTCCAGGCTTGTCCATGGGAAACGTGCCATGGGATGGGATGGGACAACACACCTTTGTATTTCCCATGGGACGCGTGGGACACGAAAACCATATGATTTTCAGGGAAATGATGGTAAAAAATTTCGTTATGGATTTCGTGTCCATATATTTGAGCATAGCTCTCTTGTTAGTTATGAAGAGCAAAACGTATTCAGCATTAACAATATAATTCGTGAAGGGGCTGATAGACACATATATAATAGTTAGGAATAAAAAGTTGACTAAGTCTGTAAATGTTGTTGTTTTGCATGTCTGCTCTTACATGTAGTCCTATTTATTAGACGCAAAACCGAAATTTAACAATTTTTATTGAATTTTATTCCAATGGGAATCCCATGGGATGGGATGGGAAGGGACAAGAATAATTGCTATGGGATGGAAATGGGAGAGAAAAACATGATTCATGGACGGGCCTGCTTATGTCTATATTTATTAGCATGTGTCTCATAGTCGTATAATGTTATTTATTTTGTTAATTGCAATTTGAAACTGATTTGTTTTTTCAATCGTGTAAATTACTTGTATATCTATCAATAAATATTATCTGTAATTTTTTCGGGAAACCTGCTGACAAAGTATTATTTTTATATAAGCTCAGCTTTGGTTTGTCTGTCAAATGAATTTTTTTTTGGAAAATCCCGGTAATTTGGAAATTGTTTTTTTCTGGCTAATAAGCGAATAATACAAGAAGGAATTTTAGCAATATAAAATCGTGTATTTGTCATATTACCGCCCAATATTCGGAATAAAACTTGCATTACTTTGTTCCAAATTTTGTCAGATTTTCGTCATTGTTGAGAAGGAACTTTTCCCCTTTTGTTTGCAGTAATACTGTTAGTTTAGGCACCAATGCGCGCTAATAATTTTATATGGCAAAGTCTTTAGAACCGGACCCGTGTTCATTTCTTAGTATCGTCGGCATGAAATTTAATATTCTACCCCAAAAATGTTATTTAGCGTTAAAAAAAGGAACAGCAATTATTCACTGGGGCAATGGTTGTCAAGGGGTGGGGCGCGCCTTGCAAAAGGGGCGTAGACAATTTTTTAGGAGGCATGTGGCTAATTAAATTCATTTTTTGTTTGTTGGACTTAATTGTGCATTTTTTGGATATTTACATTCTATTCCCGTCTAATCTTATATATGTAATTTGAAAGTATCATGATTTATGACCATGGTAGTAACCAGTTAACCGTGTCATTCGTGTTCCAAGCTAGAATTACATTAGCTTTCCAATAACGATGTGATATAAGTACGTCCAACCGAGTGTATCAATGTGAATTCTATGCCATTTGGCACTGGTTAACCACGCCATGCAAGTCCAAAACTAAAATATCGTTTCCAGGGCGATACTGTAACGCAGTGGTTCTCAAACTTATTCGTATTGTGACACCCTCCAAAAAATATGCTCAAGTTGCGACTCTTCGTGGAAACCGTATTAATACCTTCCAATAAAGGATATTTTTTGCAATGAGTTTTATTTAAACGATCAAAGAAAACTAAACCAAAGTCAGTGAAATTGCATTTAATGGGATGGGAATACTTGCGTCTTTCTACATTTGTTACTAAACCTTGGTAAGATTTGTGAGAGCCGCACGCATTTCTCTCTCAACATTTACTCGAGATCAATATTTTGTGCATAATACGACCATCAAAAAACCTGCTTCGCATGAATACGAAGTCGCAAAAGGGATCAGAGTGCGCAACGCTTTTTTAACCAAGGAAGGATAATCCTTATTGAAGAAAATCCAAAAACTCATTTTCAGATTTAAAATTTCTTTTTACATCGCTTCCGTTCAAAAACGGCGAAGAAATGCAGCAATGTATCGTTGAAGCAAGATTTTGGACGGTGAAACATGATATCTAATAAGCCCAAACGGCATTTAGTATCATCGCATCCCCAGTTGCAACAAAAATCACGGAGCTTTACTACTTGAACGATCCAAAGTCAATGTAGCCTACGTCATACTTGCGTTTTAGTCTTTCTTGTTCAGTATCATTTTCACGCTTGTATTATTACTTTTTCTACGCGCCGCAAAAGAGATTCCGCAAAAAATAAATAAAATTTGCGACGCCCGAGCAAAACTGAAACGACGCCCACTTCGAAAACCACTGCTGTAACGTATCAATATAGCCGTAAATCCTATTGGTAATAGTCTGTTCGTGTTCATAATTGTCTGAATCTAGAAATATATTTCCTATTGCTATATCGTTGATTGCAGGTACTAATATGTTAGTTAGGACTCAGTGTTCTTCAACTTTTTTTTTATCGTGGTATACCTTTTACAATTTTTCAAGAACTTTGTATACCTTACAAATACCAATGTTTATTTAAGGCTTAAATGTTTAAATGTTTATTTAAGGCTTAAGGCTTTATTTAAGGCTTAAATAAACATTAAATTTTAATCACATACTGCACTGCAATATCATCATGCAATCTAATAGACTAGTGTCCGCAAGTTATAAATTTGCCTGACGGCCTTTGCGTCAGCGGGAATAATGTTCAACGTAAATCAAACGAAGTGCATGGCAGCCGAAATCACCAATCCAGACACGTGACCGCATTATCTATATAATTTGTGATGTAACAATGTGCTCACGTCGGTTCTTTGCGTAAATGACATTTTGTATTTCACGTGTGCCGCGTTTGCATTGTTGTCTCCGCTTGAATATTTTATAATTTATTATATCAGAGTTTCGAATCCCTGACTTAGACTGTACACCCCTCGTATACCCTTTATCAGTTGTCTACTACACAACTTAGGGACCGGTATACACTTGGGTATACCGTATACCCTGTTGAAGAGCACCGTGTTAGGTTATTATGTGTATATTATGTGTATCTATATAAATGATGGAATAGAATAAATACACGGGTTTGTCTATATTTCTTATGTTTTATTATTACGGGTATTACGGTATTGATAACATGGTTCTGATTATTCTGTGTAGAATTTACTTGTTTAATCTAATGGGCAAAACTCGTTTTGCCACAAAATAGTATCATACTATAACAAAGTATCCGATTAAGCGCAGAAATGTATCTGTAAATTATCATGGTTTATACCAGTGGTTCCCAAACTTTTTAGTCGCAGTAATATATATTCGGTAATATAAACAACTTCATCGCCCCCCAGTTTAAAAACAAAAAATTGAGGTCAGAAACGAATATAATACAGAACAAATAGATTAGCTTAGTGGTCTTCCAGAGAGTATTTTTGTCAAATTAAGAGAGATTTTCAAAAAGACACATCTTTATAAAAATCACGCATCGATGCATCTCTCAAATATAACATATGGATTTTATTTCCTAATTTCATTGAATTTCAAGGAGCTCCATTTAAATTAAATATTTTCTGCGGTATTGAACCCCTGCCCAGTGCACTCAGCCTCAACTTTTTTGCGTGTTCCGATTCGTCTAATTATATTTAAATTGTAGGATCGTTAAACGATTAACTGTTCACCAAATTATTGGGTTATAATATAATTTACTCTAAACATGTCTCACGATAAATTCTGTTACGTAGAAAATATGATCTACTCAGAGTGTAGATTGAATGATTAATTCAAACCCGCCGTTTTGTCCCTATAATTCAGTGAAGCGTCGCGAGCCGGATTATTTTACTTCGCGGGTCGGATCATGCCCACGGGCACCGCCGGATTAACCATTAAACAATATAAGCACGTGCTTAGGGCACCAAGCAAAGAGGGGCACCACAGAAATTTTAAAGCAGAATTTTATATAGTTTATCGGTGTTTATTAAAATATTACGAATTCACCAGATGACTAAAACTTCAAAATATTCGCTTATTTTTCGTCTTCAAGTATCATATTAACCTTCTTTTTTAAAAATAAACACTAGGACTCATTTATTTGACACGAAATGGGTCTATGAATCGTTTTCTTATTTTGTTGTTGTTTTCCTTCCTAGTATTCTCCTTGTTGCTGCATTTTTCTTTTTAAAAAAATTTCTTTTCTTTCCAATAATTGGACCAATGAACTATTTCCACTATGTGGCGGTTCCACGGTCGCATTTCAACGATCTAGTGGTTAGCAAAGTCGGGAGTTTTTTGACAAGGTAGACCAGGGTGGTCTAAACCCTGTCATGCTGATACATTCCGTGTGGCTCACAGATCAATTTTAGCGTATATTTGTATCTAATGGAGGAACGTTTTTGAGTTTTTTTTTGCTATTTCAACTGAGGTTGGTATCCCGAGATTCAAACCCCTTTTTCTGACGCTTTGTGCCTTTATTTTAGTAAAAACAATCCTCTGTTTTCAAGGGTCGGTCATGTGATAGTAGTGACGAAACGCAGAACCAACTTTACGCCGCGCAATCCATTTTTTTAGCTAGGTCCCGAAATACCAACTTAGACGGACTTTGGTTGGTATTTGACGATGGCACTAAGCTTGCTCACGCTGCAAGTTTTCAAATTACTCAATATAACAATTCGTAATAAAATGAGTGTCGCAAGAAATGTGACATAAGGAAAACACGCGGAAACGTATTTCCTTGCCCATCACACAGTGTCTGTTTTGACTTCAAGTACCGTAATATCTGTCACGAAAGAAAATAATTTGAAGCGACATTAAACGCGAGATGCGCAAAATACAACGGTAATTCTCGGGAATTAACTTTAAAATAACTGAAGGCTTTGTATATCTTCTTCAAAAGAACGTCACCCATGCAACATAATAATAGTCTGATTAGAACGGTAAACTCTCGTTCTTTATTAAATTTGAACTAAGTAAACTAGCGATATTTCGATCACTTTAGGGGTTTCTCCGACTTGCGGCCTGCGAGACCTCCTTAAAAGCTTTTGCGGTCCTTCAACCTAGCATACTTGAAGCACCCTGGGGTAGACTAATTTCAACTACAGTTGTGACTTGTATGCTTTGGTATTTCGATTCACGTTGAGACTGGAGGCATGAATCTTTATTGTCACACACCCTCAGGATTAGAGCTCAACCGATATATATCGGTCCGATATTGCGTGTTTGCCGATGTAACATATATATATATATATATCGGCTATATATAACAGTGAAAAAGCTAAAAATGTTCGTGAAAGTTGTTTTATTTACTGTTGGTTGTGATTATTTTTAATGGATAATACACTTATGTGATTTATTGTTTTTATAATTAAATTACACATGAGGGGGCACCAAAGTCTTCAGTGCTTAGGGTACCAAAGGGGCTTAATCCGCCCCTGCCCACGGGCCGTTGGTTGCCGAACCCTGGGCTACGCGAACTACTTTAGGGGGAGTAGTCCAGCAATTCTATCACATGTGATTATCGCCGTCACAATTCAAATCTGCAAACTCTCACAGAGTTTGTGGGCAATATCGCCCACTTTGGGAATCACTGGTTTATACCACCCGGTAAAAAACAGGTAATAACCATGCCATTCATGTTCCAATCCAAAATCGCAATAAATTTTCAATACTGGTAATATTGGAGTGAGTCTAATCAATTGCATTAATATAACAGTGAATCTTACTACCTTCGGTACTGGCATTTAATTCGTGTCCCAAACTGAAATTTTCAATGGGAATAATATAAATTAGGCCAATTGCACCAATGTAGCCGTAAATCCTCTACACCCGACTTATACTTCCCTTGGTAGTCCTAGTAACCAATAACCGTACGTTTCATGTTGATATGTGTTCGAAGCTGGCAATCCTCGGTACTCCCAGTAACCATACAATTCATATTGATAAGTGTTCGAATCTGGCAATCCTTGGTAGTCCAAGTAACCATACGATTATTATTGATAAGTGTTCGAAGCTGGCAATCCTTGTTAGTCCAAGTAACTATACGATTCATATTGATAGGTGTTCAAAGCTGGCAATCCTTGGAAGTCCAAGTAACCATACGATTCATATCGATAAGTGTTCGAAACTGGCAATCCTTGGTAGTCAAAGTAACCATACGGTTCATATTGATATGTGTTCGAAGCTGGCAATCCTCGGTACTCCCAGTAACCATACAATTCATATTGATAAGTGTTCGAATCTGGCAATCCTTGGTAGTCCAAGTAACCATACGATTATTATTGATAAGTGTTCGAAGCTGGCAATCCTTGTTAGTCCAAGTAACTATACGATCCATATTGATAGGTGTTCAAAGCTGGCAATCCTTGGTAGTCCAAGTAACCATACGATTCATATCGATAAGTGTTCGAAACTGGCAATCCTTGGTAGTCAAAGTAACCATACGGTTCAAATTGATATGTGTTCGAAGCTGGCAATCCTCGGTACTCCCAGTAACCATACAATTCATATTGATAAGTGTTCGAATCTGGCAATCCTTGGTAGTCCAAGTAACCATACGATTATTATTGATAAGTGTTCGAAGCTGGCAATCCTTGTTAGTCCAAGTAACTATACGATTCATATTGATAGGTGTTCAAAACTGGCAATCCTTGGTAGTCCAAGTAACCATACGATTCATATCGATAAGTGTTCGAAACTGGCAATCCTTGGTAGTCAAAGTAACCATACGGTTCATATTGATATGTGTTCGAAGCTGGCAATCCTTGGTAGTCCAAGTAACCATACGATTCATATTGATAAGTGTTCGAATCTGGAAATTCTTGTTAGTTCAAGTAATCATACGGTTCATATTGATAGGTGTTCGAAGCTGGCAATCCTTGGTAGTCCAAGTAACCATACGATTCATATTGAAAAGTGTTCGAATCTGGCAATTCTTGTTAGTCCAAGTAATCATACGGTTCATATTGATAGGTGTTCGAAGCTGGCAATTCTTGGTAGTCCAAGTAACCATACGATTCATATTGATAAGTGTTCGAAGCTGGCAATACTCCCAATGCGCTGTTATTGAGTGCGAGTATTCATATATTATATTCATGCGTGTATGTGACTATGTATGACGCTTTATTATTGCAAATATTACGACTCTAAAATCGTTTATCATGAGGTACCTAAGCTAACATGACCTTATCATTCTGCATACCATATACCATTCTTTTATTATTCTTCAAACCCGTTTTCACCAGAGGGTATTAATGTAGTTGTTAAGCCCCCCTCTCCCAAAATTTGTGTCCTTAAACTAAATTTCCTATAATATACTATAGCCGCAAATACCTTATAACCGGTATAGACCTTCATTGGTAGTGTTCCCAGACCCCCATGCCTTCATGTCCTTAAGTTTTCAAATTTAGAAATATACTCCCTATTTATTTATAGTTTATTTCGAGTATTAATATGTTCTTATAATGAATGTATAATGTCTACAATCCCTGTGGCTAATTTGACTTATTGAAAATTATTTGATGAAATCTATACTTTTAGTTGTTGGAAAGAAAAACAAGAGAGAACCTCAATATTAGGTGAATATAACGCACAATGCCTGTGGTACACAAACATTTTAAGCCGCCCAAGTTTGGAATATCTCGCGCCCACCTCAAAATAACTAGTTAACAATGTGCTACAAAAACACAGATACTTAGGGCGGAAGTTTTCGTCGGGCCTCATTTTATAGTATTTATTGTATTCGTACTTAATGGGTTTGTTTCGTCGCCATAGCGTTTTGTTAGTTTTTCAATAGTCTAGAACAGTGTTTCCCAACCCGAGTCCTCGGTCTCAAATGAGTCCGCGGAGCGTTTGAACGAGTCCGCAACGAGCCGGAAATTCACAGCTGGCCGCAAACGTTTTTGCAAAACTTAACCATCAGCCAAGGAACTATTTACGTTAGAATTTACATAAAACATAGAAAACAAGTTTATTCACATAACATTAATCGAGTCAATAATTACTGGATACTGAGTAGGGCTGGGCATATTCGAATATTCAACTAAATAGCACTTTACTATTCGAAAATTTGGTAGCAGGTGACGCGACAGGTCACTTGCGCGTCGCTTGATCAGACGATTGGATTTCACAACTCACTTGCGGATTTCCGACAAAAACAAGAGTCGGCACGCGCGTGGATAGATAAATACCTAAGTGGTGCTTCTCGCAAGCTCGAACAACGGGGGATAATTTTTGTTCTGGTGGGTGTCAATGGTGGCAACCTAAATTTTCTCAATTAAAAAGCGACAATACAAAATACTAGAAATAAAACGGAGAACACCATAACTTCCATTTCAAATTAAAAACGCTCTTTTAGACATTGCAAATCGCAAAATTTCGGGTGGTACTGTAGTATACCTGTATCACGGCATTTTCCCCTAGGATTCTTTGCTTTACTGCCTCCACATTGGTAGGTACAGTACTGGAGCGCCGTAAATGTTTTACGGACAGCTCAGATTTGTCGAATTAACAAAACTACGAATCAAAACAAAATATAATCGGGCACCACGCATTTTTGTGTCCACTGATTGTCATGATATTTTCAGAGTAGTATATTTTTATTTCGTCGACAAACGCAAATTAAAATGATCACAATAAAATTTATATTATAGCAAGGCGATGATATATTTTTTTGATTTACTAATATACTTTAATTATATTTTATATATTTAATTATAATTTCTGGAAATGTATAACAGATAATAGGATTTTTCTAAAGCCGATAACAAATTCAGAAGATTGCAAAAAATATGTATATATATATATCAAAACTAAATATAATGGGTCAATATATTCTCACATTATTATGTTTGCAGATGGCCGTGGAATTTTAAAGAAGTAATGCTTTCATTTTGTTATAAATCGACGCAACCGCGAGTGACCACGAACACAATTAAATTAAAATAGAACAGGTTTATGATAACAACAGCATTTAACGTTCTATTTGAGAATATACAGCAAATATTTGTTATCGGGATTTCATTCCCGGAGTTTGGAACTGGAGTTTCAAGACCCAGGGGCGTAGGAACGTGTCTAAGTTTCTGCTGCCTGGGACAAAATTCTAATAATGCATGATGTCCCTTATTCCTCCCATCTTAACCAATAGTTTGGGGGATAAACAAATTATAGAAGTTGTTATACATGAGGGGGGATGTCACATGTGTTGCATGTTATAGTGTCGTTGCTTAGATGACTTAAATGATTAATATAAGCATGTGCTTAGGGCACCAAGCAAAGAGGGGCACCACAGAAATTTTAAAGCAGAATTTTATATAGTTTATCGGTGTTTATTAAAATATTACGAATTCACCAGATGACTAAAACTTCAAAATATTCGCTTATTTTTCGTCTTCAAGTATCATATTAACCTTCTTTTTTAAAAATAAACACTAGGACTCATTTATTTGACACGAAATGGGTCTATGAATCGTTTTCTTATTTTGTTGTTGTTTTCCTTCCTAGTATTCTCCTTGTTGCTGCATTTTTCTTTTTAAAAAAATTTCTTTTCTTTCCAATAATTGGACCAATGAACTATTTCCACTATGTGGCGGTTCCACGGTCGCATTTCAACGATCTAGTGGTTAGCAAAGTCGGGAGTTTTTTGACAAGGTAGACCAGGGTGGTCTAAACCCTGTCATGCTGATACATTCCGTGTGGCTCACAGATCAATTTTAGCGTATATTTGTATCTAATGGAGGAACGTTTTTGAGTTTTTTTTTGCTATTTCAACTGAGGTTGGTATCCCGAGATTCAAACCCCTTTTTCTGACGCTTTGTGCCTTCATTTTAGTAAAAACAATCCTCTGTTTTCAAGGGTCGGTCATGTGATAGTAGTGACGAAACGCAGAACCAACTTTACGCCGCGCAATCCATTTTTTTAGCTAGGTCCCGAAATACCAACTTAGACAGACTTTGGTTGGTATTTGACGATGGCACTAAGCTTGCTCACGCTGCAAGTTTTCAAATTACTCAATATAACAATTCGTAATAAAATGAGTGTCGCAAGAAATGTGACATAAGGAAAACACGCGGAAACGTATTTCCTTGCCCATCACACAGTGTCTGTTTTGACTTCAAGTACCGTAATATCTGTCACGAAAGAAAATAATTTGAAGCGACATTAAACGCGAGATGCGCAAAATACAACGGTAATTCTCGGGAATTAACTTTAAAATAACTGAAGGCTTTGTATATCTTCTTCAAAAGAACGTCACCCATGCAACCTAATAATAGTCTGATTAGAACGGTAAACTCTCGTTCTTTATTAAATTTGAACAAGTAAACTAGCGATATTTCGATCACTTTAGGGGTTTCTCCGACTTGCGGCCTGCGAGACCTCCTTAAAAGCTTTTGCGGTCCTTCAACCTAGCATACTTGAAGCACCCTGGGGTAGACTAATTTCAACTACAGTTGTGACTTGTATGCTTTGGTATTTCGATTCACGTTGAGACTGGAGGCATGAATCTTTATTGTCACACACCCTCAGGATTAGAGCTCAACCGATATATATCGGTCCGATATTGCGTGTTTGCCGATGTATCATATATATATATATCGGCTATATATAACAGTGAAAAAGCTAAAAATGTTCGTAAAAGTTGTTTTATTTACTGTTGGTTGTGATTATTTTTAATGGATAATACACTTATGTGATTTATTGTTTTTATAATTAAATTACACATGAGGGGGCACCAAAGTCTTCAGTGCTTAGGGTACCAAAGGGGCTTAATCCGCCCCTGCCCACGGGCCGTTGGTTGCCGAACCCTGGGCTACGCGAACTACTTTAGGGGGAGTAGTCCAGCAATTCTATCACATGTGATTATCGCCGTCACAATTCAAATCTGCAAACTCTCACAGAGTTTGTGGGCAATATCGCCCACTTTGGGAATCACTGGTTTATACCACCCGGTAAAAAACAGGTAATAACCATGCCATTCATGTTCCAATCCAAAATCGCAATAAATTTTCAATACTGGTAATATTGGAGTGAGTCTAATCAATTGCATTAATATAACCGTGAATCTTACTACCTTCGGTACTGGCATTTAATTCGTGTCCCAAACTGAAATTTTCAATGGGAATAATATAAATTAGGCCAATTGCACCAATGTAGCCGTAAATCCTCTACACCCGACTTATACTTCCCTTGGTAGTCCTAGTAACCAATAACCGTACGTTTCATGTTGATATGTGTTCGAAGCTGGCAATCCTCGGTACTCCCAGTAACCATACAATTCATATTGATAAGTGTTCGAATCTGGCAATCCTTGGTAGTCCAAGTAACCATACGATTATTATTGATAAGTGTTCGAAGCTGGCAATCCTTGTTAGTCCAAGTAACTATACGATTCATATTGATAGGTGTTCAAAGCTGGCAATCCTTGGTAGTCCAAGTAACCATACGATTCATATCGATAAGTGTTCGAAACTGGCAATCCTTGGTTGTCAAAGTAACCATACGGTTCATATTGATATGTGTTCGAAGCTGGCAATCCTCGGTACTCCCAGTAACCATACAATTCATATTGATAAGTGTTCGAATCTGGCAATCCTTGGTAGTCCAAGTAACCATACGATTATTATTGATAAGTGTTCGAAGCTGGCAATCCTTGTTAGTCCAAGTAACTATACGATTCATATTGATAGGTGTTCAAAGCTGGCAATCCTTGGTAGTCCGAGTAACCATACGATTCATATCGATAAGTGTTCGAAACTGGCAATCCTTGGTAGTCAAAGTAACCATACGGTTCATATTGATATGTGTTCGAAGCTGGCAATCCTCGGTACTCCCAGTAACCATACAATTCATATTGATAAGTGTTCGAATCTGGCAATCCTTGGTAGTCCAAGTAACCATACGATTATTATTGATAAGTGTTCGAAGCTGGCAATCCTTGTTAGTCCAAGTAACTATACGATTCATATTGATAGGTGTTCAAAGCTGGCAATCCTTGGTAGTCCAAGTAACCATACGATTCGTATCGATAAGTGTTCGAAACTGGCAATCCTTGGTAGTCAAAGTAACCATACGGTTCATATTGATATGTGTTCGAAGCTGGCAATCCTTGGTAGTCCAAGTAACCATACGATTCATATTGATAAGTGTTCGAATCTGGAAATTCTTGTTAGTTCAAGTAATCATACGGTTCATATTGATAGGTGTTCGAAGCTGGCAATCCTTGGTAGTCCAAGTAACCATACGATTCATATTGAAAAGTGTTCGAATCTGGCAATTCTTGTTAGTCCAAGTAATCATACGGTTCATATTGATAGGTGTTCGAAGCTGGCAATTCTTGGTAGTCCAAGTAACCATACGATTCATATTGATAAGTGTTCGAAGCTGGCAATACTCCTAATGCGCTGTTATTGAGTGCGAGTATTCATATATTATATTCATGCGTGTATGTGACTATGTATGACGCTTTATTATTGCAAATATTACGACTCTAAAATCGTTTATCATGAGGTACCTAAGCTAACATGACCTTATCATTCTGCATACCATATACCATTCTTTTATTATTCTTCAAACCCGTTTTCACCAGAGGGTATTAATGTAGTTGTTAAGCCCCCCTCTCCCAAAATTTGTGTCCCTAAACTAAATTTCCTATAATATACTATAGCCGCAAATACCTTATAACCGGTATAGACCTTCATTGGTAGTGTTCCCAAACCCCCATGCCTTCATGTCCTTAAGTTTTCAAATTTAGAAATATACTCCCTATTTATTTATAGTTTATTTCGAGTATTAATATGTTCTTATAATGAATGTATAATGTCTACAATCCCTGTGGCTAATTTGACTTATTGAAAATTATTTGATGAAATCTATACTTTTAGTTGTTGGAAAGAAAAACAAGAGAGAACCTCAATATTAGGTGAATATAACGCACAATGCCTGTGGTACACAAACATTTTAAGCCGCCCAAGTTTGGAATATCTCGCGCCCACCTCAAAATAACTAGTTAACAATGTGCTACAAAAACACAGATACTTAGGGCGGAAGTTTTCGTCGGGCCTCATTTTATAGTATTTATTGTATTCGTACTTAATGGGTTTGTTTCGTCGCCATAGCGTTTTGTTAGTTTTTCAATAGTCTAGAACAGTGTTTCCCAACCCGAGTCCTCGGTCTCGGTCACAAGAGTCCGCGGAGCGTTTGAACGAGTCCGCAACGAGCCGGAAATTCACAGCTGGCCGCAAACGTTTTTGCAAAACTTAACCATCAGCCAAGGAACTATTTACGTTAGAATTTACATAAAACATAGAAAACAAGTTTATTCACATAACATTAATCGATTCAATAATTACTGGATACTGAGTAGGGCTGGGCATATTCGAATATTCAACTAAATAGCACTTTACTATTCGAAAATTTGGTAGCAGGTGACGCGACAGGTCACTTGCGCGTCGCTTGATCAGACGATTGGATTTCACAACTCACTTGCGGATTTCCGACAAAAACAAGAGTCGGCACGCGCGTGGATAGATAAATACCTAAGTGGTGCTTCTCGCAAGCTCGAACAACGGGGGATAATTTTTGTTCTGGTGGGTGTCAATGGTGGCAACCTAAATTTTCTCAATTAAAAAGCCACAATACAAAATACTAGAAATAAAACGGAGAACACCATAACTTCCATTTCAAATTAAAAACGCTCTTTTAGACATTGCAAATCGCAAAATTTCGGGTGGTACTGTAGTATACCTGTATCACGGCATTTTCCCCTAGGATTCTTTGCTTTACTGCCTCCACATTGGTAGGTACAGTACTGGAGCGCCGTAAATGTTTTACGGACAGCTCAGATTTGTCGAATTAACAAAACTACGAATCAAAACAAAATATAATCGGGCACCACGCATTTTTGTGTCCATTGATTGTCATGATATTTTCAGAGTAGTATATTTTTATTTCGTCGACAAACGCAAATTAAAATGATCACAATAAAATTTATATTATAGCAAGGCGATGATATATTTTTTTGATTTACTAATATACTTTAATTATATTTTATATATTTAATTATAATTTCTGGAAATGTATAACAGATAATAGGATTTTTCTAAAGCCGATAACAAATTCAGAAGATTGCAAAAAATATGTATATATATATATCAAAACTAAATATAATGGGGCAATATATTCTCACATTAATATGTTTGCAGATGGCCGTGGAATTTTAAAGAAGTAATGCTTTCATCTTGTTATAAATCGACGCAACCGCGAGTGACCACGAACACAATTAAATTAAAATAGAACAGGTTTATGATAACAACAGCATTTAACGTTCTATTTGAGAATATACAGCAAATATTTGTTATCGGGATTTCATTCCCGGAGTTTGGAACTGGAGTTTCAAGACCCAGGGGCGTAGGAACGTGTCTAAGTTTCTGCTGCCTGGGACAAAATTCTAATAATGCATGATGTCCCTTATTCCTCCCATCTTAACCAATAGTTTGGGGGATAAACAAATTATAGAAGTTGTTATACATGAGGGGGGTGTCACATGTGTTGCATGTTATAGTGTCGTTGCTTAGATGACTTAAATGAATAATAATGATACAAACATTTCACTTTTACTTGGTCTTCATTCTCATGTATAACAAGTCCATAATTAATTTATCTGCCAAATTATATTTGGAAGTTAGGTATAAGGAAAAAATCGTCGTCATGGATTGAATGTTGTGCGAACTGAAAAGGCCATTTATACACTAAAAAAGTCGACTCTTTAACAAACGCGTAATTGCGGCGAATTTCCGATTTTAAAGTTCTATTGTGTCACACAGAGTACCCTTGCGATAAACGCACGTTGAGTCCGCAAAGGTTTTCGCCGGTGAAAAAATAGTCCGCGACCAAAAAAGGTTGGGAAACGCTGGTCTAGAACAACGTTTCCCAAACTGTTCCGCGGAACACTGTGTTCCGCGAGCGTCTTCCGAGTGTTCCGTGGAAAGGGAATCAAAAAGACGTTTAAATTGGTCGCCATGGCGATCTACGGATCGTGAAGTTGTCGCCCAATTGACTGTTTAATTTCGCGTCACCGCCAGCCTGAAGCAGACTAACTAAGGTGGGGTAGTGGTATTTTCGTTAACCGTCGGCCTAGAGTTTTGACTGTTAAGTTTATTATCAAGTTCACAGAGATTTAAGTTAATTTGTATGACGCAGTTAAGTGACGTCATAATGGCGCACTGTGTCTTAGGCAGAAATGTGTCTTTGACTTGGGGACATACGCAATTTTGCAACTTTACTATGCACCAGTCCTGAAAACTAAACATTCCAAAAACGAATGTACTTCTCAATATCTACAATGTCTAATCCCCAAAATAGCTAATCAATTTCAATTACATTATTTTTTATGTTTAAAAATAGATATTTCATCAATATAACACGTTCTGCACACCCACTGAAATAAGACTAAGATTAAATATAAAGAATGAAACAGCAATGCACCCAATATAAAAGCCAACCAAGGTGAATTGGATTCGGACAGTGAATATCCCAAGTGCACGCCTTCCTATACTGTAGTATACATTCAAATTAATACGCGCTAAGCTAGAATCCGAGATGCAACAACTCGAAAATTCTTCGCCGAGGTTATTTTGCCTTTGAACGTCACAATAGCCCTTCGGTAACAATGATAATTCTTTATGACACAATAATTGCACAAATGTGCATGTCATACTGAATCTCCATTTTTATTGGTTTCGGAATTCTTAAAGTAAAATCTGAGTTAACAGACAGGCATTACATAAATACCTATTTTAAAAAATACTCAAAATCGCCAAAAATGACTTCCGCAACTCGGTTATTAGCGTGACGTCATAATGAATGTATTATGTCTACAATCCCTGTGGCTAATTTGACTTATTGACAATTATTTGATGAAATATATATTTTTAGTTGTTGGGAAGAAAAACAAGAGAGGACCTGAATATTAAGGTAAATATAACGCACAATGCCTGCGGTACACAAACATTTTAAACCGCCCAAGTTTGGAATTTCTCAAGTCTCGCGCCCCAACTAAAAAAAAACTAGTTAACAATGTGCTACAAAAACACAGATAGTTAGGGCGGAAGTTTTTGTCAAGTAGCACGTTGCAAATACTTGGATGAAACGTAAATAATGAAATAAATTAAGAAAATAGGGCGGACAAGATTTTACGCTTTTTTGAGTTTCATCAATCAGCTTCACGTTCCCTTAAAATGTTTACGCCCCCATGTGAGACGCTGCCCCACCCCCGTACAACTATATCTCTTTTCTGTATTTCTGTCAATTAGCATTTTTTTGTGAATTAAATAACTTGATAATGTCTTAGGTCAACGAAATTTAGTTCCACCTAAAGTTAGATAGACTCGGTATACACATAATCATGACATTCAATTTATTTTTTTTATGTATTTTTAATATAAGTGTACCTTTGCTTTACCTCTGTCAAACAGCTTTTTTGTGACTTATAACTCTAAAACTTGATAATGAAACTACATATTTATTTTCAGTTTTCTAAAACACTTCTTGAAAGAGTCATTGCATCAAACCGAATCGACATTGTTAATAGTCTGGTGCATCACGGAGTGAGATGGAAGTCTATATACTCCAACGAGTAAAGAGCAAGTATGTAATATTATAAATCTTTCAATTCATATTTTGTCAGGTATAAACTAATATATCATGTTAAATCCCGCTATTCAGGAAGATCTGCAAATATTCGAATTATCCTCATAAGATGTCCAAAATATTTCTCCCAATTTTATTTATATATATTATTAAAGTTATGTAATGCGGTGGCAGGGGCGTAGCCAGAAAATTTCAAAGAGGGGGGGAGTTCTGATTTTTTTTCGCCAAGTTAGATCGAAACTGATAGCGGGTCCGATCGAACGCTGGAATACGCGTGTCTTAGCAGTCTTGGGAGTCTAAAAAGGGGGGGTTGCACTGTATATTAAATATTTAAGTATATTACCACAGTTGAAAATGTTTCTTTGGAAAAATGAGAGATTTCGGAAAACACCCCCGCTCGCTTTAAAATAACAAATTAGTAGTTGTTCAGCTTGGGTTATATGGTTCGGGTTAGGAATGATTCAAAGATGATTTGCATGTTTTCGCGAGAAATTTCGAGCGAGCGCATTTATTGTTTGTTTATTATTGTGCGGGTAATGGTTACTAGCTTATTTACGCGCTGAAAACGATTGCTCGCTAGCTCAAATTACTTTCTTTCAAGTTATACCATATTCCTCTGCATATTTCTTAGCTTTGAAATACTTACAGACACAAAACTCGGAGAATTGAAAATATGATAAAGAGAAATGACGTGGTACCGTGGCCACAAACAATCGGACAAGCATATATCATACTTGAAAACGACGCAAAAGTTACTTATAGCTTTTGTTTTGATTTACTCTTTTGACTTAGTGCACGATGAGACGTATAAGTAAAGGATATTAACTCTTACTCACCAATCATATTAGGGCCATATTTTTATAAGCACTTAAGTGCTTTCCCGGCATAACAAATTAGTAGTTGTCTATATTGGGTTAGGGTTCGGGTTAGGAATGATTCAAAAATTTAAAATCTTATTCGGGGATGTTTTTTTTTCTGAAATTATTGCTTCCATTGAATTGAATTTAAATCTGTCGTAACTTTAATGCTCGACGCAGATTTATGTTTGGTAAATTGAATTTTCATTTAAATACAAAAAATTCTAATGAATAATAATTTATTTCTAAGTCATTGTCACATGGATGTCTTAGCCGTACAAAAATACATTGAAAAATGCCCAAGGATGTTTATTGTTCTTACTTGAGTAAAACAGTAATGATGGAAAGTAATAATGTTGAGCTAAATATTGGAAAAATGAAAGCAAACATATCAACAAAAAAGCGCTGAACGTTTCCACGAATTTAAGAAAGAAATGAAATGGTCACTTCTAATTCTCTGATAAAACGTAATAAACTGGTAGATTTTAAAACACGCAACTTGAGGACTTTTTATTAATTTTCTAGGATTTTCTGACTTTGTCGTATTGATACTGATCAGTTTGTTCTTCATTAGAGCTTGCGAGTACTTTTGCAGAGTAATGCTTTATTACACAATGGTATTTTGCGAAAATCTTAAGCTACGTGGTGAAGAGATGAAAATGAACTGCAAAATTCTTGTTCCTAGTACCTTGTTTTATTTATACAAAATTCCCACACTGTATCTCCGCCATAACAAAAACGCTTGATCAGAGGTTTGAATGCTATGCACAACAACAGATTCATAAAAAAGCCCAATTTATTGGTGCAAATATTTGACTGGAAACTGGAGCGAAAGTTTTTCGGATTTTGTCTCCCTTAGTAAATTCATTAGAACCGTTAAGTTTTATGTCAGACAAGACATAGTTTTGGTGGTAAAAAATGTAAATCAAACAGCAGGGGTGTACAAATTATAATACAGGAATAATAATACATACATTCATATTGTTTTTGATTGTTATCAAATTGTTGTGTTTGATTATTGCTCGATCTGTTTATCCTCGGTTTGTGCGCTTGATATTTCAACGGTTGATGTTTCTTACTTCTTTTCAAAAGGTGCAGTCCGTCTGTCGGGTATCCAATGTAGCAAAGAAATGTGATTTCTTGTGATTGGTTGCTAAATCTGTTGAAGGCTGCAATGTTGTATATTTGACGCTTACACTGGATATTCATATTTTTGAGCGCATAGAAAACAGTTCCAAACAGGCTGGCAAGCCAGAAAATATTCAATTTAGACTGCACACATGACGAGTCATATTAATTAATCCCTCGCTTAATCGTTTGTTCATCTATTTTAGCTGATTTTCTGCTAATAAGTGGACATTTAAAAACTTGTTTGGGCATGCCACTATAATGTCGTATTACCATACAGTTCTTCAAATAGCCGCGTTTTCATTACTTTAACTTGTTTCTAATTTTAAGGTTGGATAGTGTTAGATTAATTTTAGGTTAAAACACGTCCAACTAACTGTTAACTGAAGGCGCATATATTCACCCAATATGCTGGATAATGCCTCTGCTACAAATGCGAAGCACTGGTTAAACTTGTGCGTGCACTGAAAAATATACACAAAAGGAAACTAATTTATAATTTAAAGCCGAGATAAAATAATGATTATGAGACAGAATGTGTTTGGGCGCTAAACTGTGTTTGGAAAGACAAAGTTTTGCCGTTGGATAGTTTTAAATTTCGCCGACAGAAATGCTTTGCTTTTATTCATTTCGTATCACATTAATGAAATTTGAAGCGCCAAAAAATAAATAAAAATACGCTCGTTGCGTAAATGAGCCTTGTTGGCTGTAATTGTGACAAAATTATACTACTTTGAGCATTTGAAAAAATAAAAATGCGGATTCTACTTGCTTTCATGCAGGTACATTTTAAATTCTCATTTGTATTGCGATTGTTTTGGAATCATATTTTACGAATATGTTAAACGTAACTATGAATAGTACAAAATATAGAACGCCGTTAACAATATAAAGAGGAAAATATGGAATACATGTAAAGAAGAAAAATGTCTGTCCATGTTATACTTCTACGGACATTTTTTTTCTGTAGTTCCTTGCGTTTCACACTTATTCATTTTTTTTGTTTTTAAGATCGTTTTTAATTTTACAGTTTTTTTTCTCTTGGTTTGAAAAAGACCATTTATTGTGAATGTTTAATCGCATTTTCTATTTGAGTCTCTTGTTTATCGTTTGTTCTCCTTTTTTCCCCTAATAAGAGATCATCTATAAACTTGTCCTGGTATCACGGTGCCATGAAAATATAATGTCATTGTAACTTACGGGTCGTCTTCTGATAGTCTCGTTTTTATTACTTCGAACTTGGTTCCAATTTTAATGCTAGATTCAAATTAAAATAATTTTAGGTTGAAACACGTCCAAATATTAACTGAGGGCAGCTAAACTAACACAAATTGCTAGGTTCATTTTGCAATAATATCGTCTGGCTTGAATATTAATTTTTTAACGAATGTTCATATTACTATCGTGTATTGTTTACATGTTTTATTTTATTATTAATTGAGGTATATTGGCTTTTCATTAATTTCAATTTCGGGTTGGAGTGGTTAAAATGAGTGTTCTATCTTCTGCTTAAAACAAACATCAATGTCGTTATACAGTCAGTGCTGGACAAAACTAAATTAAGAGGCTTTCGGTAAAAGGTATCGGGCATCGGTGATATC
Organism: Styela clava; assembly: GCF_964204865.1. Lineage (NCBI taxonomy): Eukaryota > Metazoa > Chordata > Ascidiacea > Stolidobranchia > Styelidae > Styela > Styela clava. Next base: position 18,419,865 of record NC_135256.1, read on the forward strand.
GTCAAAATATTTGGTATCGGTATTCGTATTGATATCGGTTAAATGTAGAATAATATTTCCACCATAATTAACTTTTTGATCTATTCCAGAATGTTTTTGAAAAGTAGCTCGAAATACCAATATGAAAATTATTTTTTGCTTCTCACAGTATTAGCCTCGTTAAGTATGAGCAATGCTGTTTCCCAACCGCGCGAATAGAAACCGGAATAGGATTATGACAGTGGCGGCGCGTGGTCATTCTGACAACCGGGGCAAGCTACTGCGGGACCAAGTCACCCCCATCTACGGGGACAGGATAAGCGCTGTAAGTTCTCCCATCATTTTATGAGTATAAAAACCATTCCATCGGTAACAACCAATCGGCAAAAGCGACAATTTTTAACCATAAGAAAGTGTCTTTAAAACCGGTCCAAGTCAAGGGATTAATAAATATAGACATAGTTTATTTTGAAACCTCTTTCGAAAGGAAAGGCAATATTTACCCAGATAAATACAATGACATATTAACAGAAACTTCGGGAAAGCAGACAAAACCTAAAATAAGGTTTAAAACGTTACTATAAAGAAAGGAAAGTTAATGCAAAGATAAGGACATGCGTCGCTCACTCATAGATATATATGCTGCTAGACTTCTACTGCTTGAACATATATGCAACACGCCGCGGTTTCTTGGAAGCAAAATGCTCAATAACGCGCTGATTAAAGTCATGCATCCCAGAAATAACGTCTCTGTGAATGGATAAAACAGCCAAGGAATTTAATCTATCTTGCTTCATTGTGTTTCTGAGATACGTTTTAATACGGTTCAGCGTGCTGAATGTTTGCACTGCGTCGGCGGAAGAAATAGACGTCGTCAAAATGATGTCTAGAAATTTTGCAGACGCCGCAAAGGTAGTTACTAGAGTGTTATCTATGAGGAACCCATAGAGCGCGCAAGTTGATGTGATGTTCAAAAAAGTTTGATTGGTGTATATACGTCGCAATTCATTTTCCAATTTACCCACGTTTATTATGGGGTAAAATTTGGAGACAGTAGCCAACAAATGGATGGGAAATTAACGTGCAAATTTTGAAAAATTTTTGGGGTTCATCAAAGAGAACGCGGCAAGGTGTTCAGTGCGCAGACGATCGCCTATTTGATTCACCAGAATGTCACAGCAGCCTTTGCAGACAAAATCAAACGCTGCGTTGTTTGCCCGTGGCGTAAAGAAGCACTCCATGTGTCGTCGTATTTTATTGTTTCCCGGATACGAGATACAGCATCGCAGAAGTCTGAAATACACGACTGCACAGACGCTCCATCCATTAGCCTTGAATGCAATGCGCCGTATAATACATCCACGTGATAGAATATTGTGGAGAAAAAATGAAAACACACCATCTTCTAGCAGACGCTTCAGACCTGCCGCCTCCCTCACAGAGCGTTCGTCTCAAACCGGAGAGCTCTGAATGCCATTGAAACACTCAATGAGCTCTGACCTAATTTCGGACACGCCCTGCACCACGCGTGATTGGAAGTTCCAACGTGTTGGTGCACAAGCTGGGAGACGGCGGCTAGATATCTGGCGAAGGAGGTCAGAGCGCTTCGGCGAAACGGAAAAAAATGAAGAAAACCCCGAAACATTTGCGAAAAATATACGGACGAAAGGGGTATCAAGACACATATTTTTAATAACGAGGTTAAATTGGTGTGCATAACAATGTAAAAAATGCGCATGAGGAAAATCTTCTTTTATATTAACTTGAAAACCATGTTTCGACCCACTCATGACTGCCGCGCCGTCATAAGTTTGAGCTATCAATTTTGACTTCGCGTTGTAAGGCTGTAACACATCTTTCAGTACAGCCGATATCCCGCAACCCGTGCGATCAACGATTGGTACAAAGCTGTGAAATCTCTCGGTAGGTTTACCATCTTTCACAAACCGAAAAATCACAGCCAGTTGGAAAACGCACGTGATGTCAGTTGTCTCGACAGACTGAATCGAAAGGAACTGGCAATTCTCAATTTCCAGAGCCAAATGTTGTAAATAAATTTTATACATTGAGTCGAGCAAATCATTTTGGATATCCTTAGATGTCCCTTTCGAAACAGTTGCGGCATCAAGATGATCTCTCAATACTGTATCTGGGGATGCGGTGTATTCCACCATATCCAAAAATACCCCTCTATTAGAAGAGCCAGCCTGTTCATCGTGCCCACGGAGGGACAGCTCGTGACAACCAATGAACTTCAAAACATCTATCAATCGACCGAGAACATGGCGGTTTTTCTCGACGTTTTGGTTGTGCCGACGAATAGAAACCGCGCGTCCTTCATCCAACTGTGCTGCAATATTAACATTTCCGAATGTTCGGTATTTTACTGCATTGTCCAGATGCTCCATAGAAGATTGATGATCCCTGGCACGCTCGGAAAGATGTTTAAGATCTCTAAAACCAAATTTACACCAACGTGGGTCACGGGCGGTAGCAAAAAGTTGGCGATAAAAACAAAAAAGTGCATTTTGTCCTCACTGTAACACAACCATTCGTGTTTTTTATACCAAGTTTCTGCGCAGAATGTACGCCGACGCTTTCCTCCGTCATGGGATTGTTCCAGTGAACAATTTTTTGGTTGATAAGGCCCAAGACGTTGTACCTCTAATTTTTGTTCCAGCGGCAGCTGCGAAAACGGAGTGCGAAGTAGTGCATCAACCTTATTCATTATGAGGTCTAAGGCTAAGAAATGCGAAGCCGGAAAGAAGTGAGAAGCTCAAAAGGAATGTGGAAAATCGAAAGCAAATGGACTTAAGGTCTCTAACTGATTCAAATAGCGAAACAAGCGACAAAAACGAAGGCGAGGAAACTATCAACTCTTCAAGCAACCAACGAACGAGAAGGAATGCGTGAATATGTCAACACGTTGTTGTAAGAAACGTCGGCATTGTGTCGTCATAATTTCGGGGCTAGCCCCGATCGGCCCCGATGATTTAGTAAAAGAAACAGAAAACATACGAGACAAACGCGGCGAGTGGAAGATAAAAGAGAGAATACGATATACAATGAGAAACCGGGGCAAATCGGCGTCGCCCCCTCGTTTTTCGGCGAAGGCTTTGCGAGCGATAAATGAACCATGTCGGGAGAATATGGCTAGTGTAGACAGTCTGTGCAACCGATATTGAGGTATTTTTCGAATAGTTTTTATTATACCGAAAAAACAACCGCGGCAACAACCCGGTTGGCCCTATTGACGCGCCGCCATTGGACTATGACCTGATTTTAGCCATTTATCAGCCCAACTAATTTGGCTATTTTTGCAGCCCATTTTTTATATTGACATTTTTAACATTACATGGAAATTATGAGGAAATATATCGAATGGGAATTTTAGATTTGTAAAATACAAAATACGACGTTATAATGGCATAAAATTCTGAGCACGCAACTCGATGTATCAGTTAGATAGAACGAGTAAACATTTATTTATTTTACCACCCACAGTAGCCAAACCCGATGAGTTTTCTATCCGAACACCGATATTATTAGCGTCAGTGTCCAATGTATTTAAACCGAAAAACGTATCAAGATCCAAATATTAATTTCTTATTATCTGAAATATGTCTCTTTCAATCTGAAAAATTGTGGTGCATGAATATTGCTTGTAAACTGTTACTTCAACTAGTTTGGACTGCGCACTTGAGATAATAATTACATAGCATGTAAATGTCGGTAATTTCTGCTTTAAAATATTGATATCGGCGTTTTATCGTTGTTGTCGGATCGGTATCGGCGACAAGTGGTATCGGTACATCTCTCTTGTTGGAATCTCTAGTATAATGTAATGGAAGTTAATATTATGTTTAAAATAGACATCCATCCAATGCGTTATTGTATCAAATGATATGTTGTAAAACAATGTACTCTTTTACTGCAAACATTAAAAACTCGTATGATATCGAATAGCATCCCTTATTATGCCACAATAGCATGTAATTGGTTACACATACTACTAGTCAGATTTATTTCCCCAGCTACAAACAAAGTTTAATTGTTTTATTCCGTATATATGTTTGATCCGAGGTTATTTTGAAAGCTATCGGCCATTGTACTTTTGGTGAATGACCGTTCGTAAACTACTCCTTTTATGGCAACCTAATCTCCTGTTCGTGGGACGAAAATAAGCATGTTGACGTAAACATAATCTTGTATCGGTCTTGTCTTCTCATATTCTTGTTTGTTTATTAATATTTCGGTATTTCGGATCATTGCGAGTCGGCTATTTAAGAGTTAATGCTCGCATTAGAAGTTTGTCGTTTAAGTAGTGTTAATTCAATTGTTGCAATAAACGGATTGTTTGCTTGTTTTATATTTTGGTCAAATGGATTCATTTATATTGCATAAATTATTATTGTTGCTATTGTTTGCATCTTTTGAAATTAAGTATGTTGTCGACATACTTAGGTTGGACGTAATCTTTAGCAACCCTATACATCTACAATATGCGTTTCTACCTCTACAATAATCAATTTTATCACCACACTATTTGTCGTATTTCATCACATATTATTTGTCTCTCGTACATTGTTCATGTAGATTGGATATTTCATTGCCAGTAATGGACTACAATCATATTCAAAGTAGTGGAGTTGTTAATATCGTGAAACTGGAAGGTTATAAGTCTAAGGGAATTCATGACGCACAGCGTCACCGCCCAACACGTTATAGGCGTCTTGTAGAGCCTCATCATACGTAATAAGTTTCTCATAATTTACTTCCTCTACTATAAAAAGACATAATTACTAAATGTATATATATTTTTACAGGATTACTCAATTATGGAACTTGACGACTCTTTCTGTTTTTCAAAAGAAAATGAAACTCAATTATTCGAATATGAAAAAGAGTTTTATTAAAGATAACTAAGATGTGCTAGCCACCAAATGCAGAGTCCACACACAAAGACTTTGATATAGAAAAATTGACTGTTGGTTTGAAACTGTATCCCATTGTCATACGTACTTTGAGCTCGTATGCATGTGCACTGATATGTGGTCGCAAACAAATGCACTGGGCAGTACACACAAGTGTATTTATATCAAATGAGACTGTTGTTTAAAACTATACCAAAATTCCATACTCACTGTAAAAGGAATATATGCGGAAGTTCAACATGGCTCGACCCGTGAAGAACTAACTATTTATGTAATTTGAATAATTGCAAACGAATTCTTGATTATTTATTTAATATTGAATTGAATCATAGCTAAATAAATATGTTATTTGTATTTTAACACCCTGTAATGCAATCCTTTATTTGATGTCCTGATATGAAAAAATTCAAAGATTTCTTTCGTTTTACGTTACACTTATATTTTTATTACTGTTATTCTATATTACTGATTTATTATTTATATTATTGTTTATCACTGATATTGTACCTTTTTTAATAAGCTTTTTTTTGAAAATATGCTGTTTCCATATTTGGCTATCTTATTTGTTATAAGCATTATTTTCTATAGTATTTTTAGATATTTTTTAACAGGAAAACAAGATATCGTGAAAACGACTAAGGAAAAGTATTGACAGGAATTGCAATGGCTTTTTTTTTAAGTATTTGTTTCGCTATAGATAGATTTAGACCCATTCCCGCCATTAGGAAAAATAGGGTTTTTATTAGGCTTAGATATTTTTAATGTTATTCTAGATTTTCAGGCACAGAAATATCAAGGACTGAAGAAATTAGGAAAAGACTGATACAAGAAAAATCTACAAATTGCATGTAAATATTTTTACGAATTTTATTAGGCTTAGATATTGTTAGTATTATCTTAGCTTCTCTGGCACAGAATTTTGAACACACTGAAGAAATTGAAAAAAGACGGAACCTGAGACAAGTCAAAAATACCGGTAAATATGTTATTATTAATATTATTATTGAATATTTATTAATAAAGCTTTTTTTGGTAATACACTGTATCCATATTTGCCTATCTTATTTGTCATAATCATTACTTTCTCTTCTATTTTAGAGATATTTTCAACAGAAAACAAGATATTGACACCGACAAAAGATGAAAAGTATTAACAAGGCTTTCCATGGCTTTTTCACTATTAATATTTCATTTGTTATAGATAGAATTAGACCCATTCCCGCCATTAGGAAAAATAGGGTTTTTATTAGGCTTAGATATTTTTAATGTTATTCTAGATTTTCAGGCACAGAATTATCAAAGACTGAAGAAATTAGGAAAAGACTGATACAAGGAAAATCTACATATTTAATGTAAATATTTTTACGAATTTTATTAGGCTTAGATATTGTTAATATTAGCTTAGCTTCTCAGGCACAGAATTTTGAAGACACTGAAGAAATTGAGAGACGGAACCTGAGACAAATCAAAAATACCGGTAAATATGTTATTATTAATATTATTATTGAATATTTATTAATAAAGCTATTTTGGTAATATACTGTATCCATATTTGCCTATCTTATTTGTCATAATCATTAATTACTCTTCTATTTTAGAGATATTTTCAACAGGAAACAAGATATTGTGACATCGATAAAAGAAGAAAGTATTAACAAGGCTTGTCATGGCTTTTTTTACTATTATTATTTCATTTGTTGTAGATAGAATTAGACCCATTCCAGTCATTAGGAAAAATGGGGTTTTCATTAGGCTCAGATATTTTTAATGTGATTCTAGATTTTCAGGCACAGAATTAACAAGACACTGAAGAAATTAGGAAATGACTGATACAAGGAAAATCTACATATTGAATGTAAATATTTTTACGAACTTTATTAGGCTTAGATATTGTTAATATTATCTTAGCTTCTCAGGCACAGAATTTTGAAGACACTGAAGAAATTGAAAAAAGACGGAACCTGAGACAAATCAAAAATACCGGTAAATAGATTATTATTATTAATACTATTGAATATTTATTAATAAATCGTTTTTTAGTAATATGCTGTATCCATATTAGCCAATCTTATTTGTCATGATCAATATTTTCTGTTCTATTTTATAGATATTTTCAACAGGAAACAAGATATTGTGAGACAGACAAAAGAAGAAAAGTATTAACAAGGCTTGCCATGGCTTTTTTACTATTAACATTTTATTTGTTATAGATAGAATTAGACCCATTCCCGCCATTAGGAAAAATAGGGTTTTCATTAGGCTCAGATATTTTCAATGTTATTCTAGATTTTCAGGAACAGAATTATCAAGTACTGAAGAAATTAGGAAAAGACTGATACAAGGAAAATCTACATATTTCATGTAAATATTTTTACGAATTTTATTAGGCTTGGATATTGTTAATATTTTCTTAGCTTCTCAGGCACAGAATTTTGAAGACACTGAAGAAATTGAAAAAAGACGGAACCTGAGACAAATCAAAAATACCGGTAAATATGTTATTATTAATATTATTATTGAATATTTATTGATAAAGCTTTTTTGGTAATATACTGTATCCATATTTGCCTATCTTATTTGTCATAATCATTACTTTCTCTTCTATTTTAGAGATATTTTCAACAGGAAACAAGATATTGTGACACCGACAAAAGAAGAAAGTATTAACAAGGCTTGCCATGGCTTTTTTTACCATTATTATTTCATTTGTTGAAGATAGAATTAGACCCATTCCCGTCATTAGGAAAAATAGGGTTTTTATTAGGCTTAGATATTTTTGATGTAATTCTAGATTTTCAGGCACAGAATTATCAAGACACTGAGGAAATTAGGAAATGACTGATACAAGGAAAATCTACATATTGAATGTAAATATTTTTACGAAATTTATTAGGCTTAGATATTGTTAATATTATCTTAGCTTCTCAGGCACAGTATTTTGAAGACACTGAAGAAATTGAAAAAAGACGGAACCTGAGACAAATAAAAAATACCGGTAAATAGATTATTATTATTAATATTATTGAATATTTATTAATAAAGCGTTTTTTAGTAATATGCTGTATCCATATTTGCCAATCTTATTTGTCATGATCATTATTTTCTGTTCTATTTTATAGATATTTTCAACAGGAAACAAGATATTGTGACACCGACAAAAGAAGAAAAGTATTAACAAGGCTTGCCATGGCTTTTTTTACCATTATTATTTCATTTGTTGTAGATAGAATTAGACCCATTCCCGTCATTAGGAAAAATAGGGTTTTTATTAGGCTTAGATATTTTTAATGTAATTCTAGATTTTCAGGCACAGAATTATCAAGACTCTGAGGAAATTAGGAAATGACTGATACAAGGAAAATCTACATATTGAATGTAAATATTTTTACGAAATTTATTAGGCTTAGATATTGTTAATATTATCTTAGCTTCTCAGGCACAGTATTTTGAAGACACTGAAGAAATTGATAAAAGACGGAACCTGAGACAAATAAAAAATACCGGTAAATAGATTATTATTATTAATATTATTGAATATTTATTAATAAAGCGTTTTTTAGTAATATGCTGTATCCATATTTGCCAATCTTATTTGTCATGATCATTATTTTCTGTTCTATTTTATAGATATTTTCAACAGGAAACAAGATATTGTGACACCGACAAAAGAAGAAAAGTATTAACAAGGCTTGCCATGGCTTTTTTACTATTAACATTTTATTTGTTATAGATAGATTTAGACCCATTCCCGCCATTAGGAAAAATAGAGTGTTTATTAGGCTTAGATATTTTTAATGTTATTCTAGCTTCCCAGGCACAGAACTATGAAGGGACTGGCAAAATTAAGAAAAGACAACTACAAGAAAAATCTACAAATTTCATGTAAATATTTTTACGAATTTTATTAGGCGTAGATATTTTTATTGTTTTTCTAGATTTTCAGGCACAGAATTATGAAAGCGCTGAAGAAATTGATACAAAAGAAGAAAACTGATACAAGGAAAATCCCCAAATTGATTGTAAACATTTTTACAAATTTTATTAGGCTTAGATATTGTTAATATTATCTTAGCTTCTCAGGCACAGAATTTTGAAGACACTGAAGAAATTGAAAAAAGACGGAACCTGAGACAAATCAAAAAGACCGGTAAATATGTTATTATTAATATTATTATTGAATATTTATTAATAAATCTTTTTTGGTAATATGCTGTATCCACATTTGCCTATCTTATTTGTCATAATCATTACTTTCTCTTCTATTTTAGAGATATTTTCAACAGGAAACAAGATATTGTGACACCGACAAAAGAAGAAAAATATTAACAAGGCTTGCCATGGCTTTTTTACTATTAATATTTTATTTGTTATAGATAGAATTAGACCCATTCCCGCCATTAGGAAAAATAGGGTTTTTATTTGACTCAGATATTTTTAATGTTATACTAGATTTTCAGGCACGGAATTATCAAGGCACTGAAGAAATTAGGAAAAGACTGATACAAGGAAAATCTACATATTGAATGTAAATATTTTTACGAATTTTATTAGGCTTGGATATTGTAAATATTATCTCAGCTTCTCAGGCACAGAATTTTGAAGACACTGAAGAAATTGAAAAAAGACGGAACTTGAGACAAATCAAAAATACCGGTAAATATGTTATTATTAATAATATTATTGAATATTTATTATTAAAGCTTTTTTTGCTAATATGCTCTATCCATATTTGCCTATCTTATTTGTCATAATCATTACTTACTTTTCTATTTTAGAGATATTTTCAACAGGAAACAAGATATTGTGACACCAACAAAAGAAGAAAAGTATTAACAAGGCTTGCAATGGCTTTTTTAGTATTAACATTTTATTTGTTATAGAAAGAATTAGACCCATTCCCGCCATTAGGAAAAATAGGGTTTTTATTAGGCTTAGATATTTTTTAATGTTATTCTAGATTTTCAGGCACAGAATTATCAAGCACTGAAGAAATTAGGAAAATACTGATACAAGGAAAATCTACATATTTAATGTAAATATTTTTACGAATTTTATTAGGCTTAGATATTGTTAATATTATCTTAGCTTCTCAGGCACAGAATTTTGAAGACACTGAAGAAATTGAAAAAAGACGGAACCTGAGACAAATCAAAAATACCGGTAAATATGTTATTATTAATATTATTATTGAATATTTATTAATAAAGCTTTTTTGGTAATATACTGTATCCATATTTGCCTATCTTAATTGTCATAACCATTACTTTCTCTTCTATTTTAGAGATGTTTTCAACAGGAAACAAGATATTGTGACACCGACAAAAGAAGAAAGTATTAACAAGGCTTGCCATGGCTTTTTTTACTATTATTATTTCATTTGTTGTAGATAGAATTAGACCCATTCCCGTCATTAGGAAAAATAGGGTTTTTATTAGGCTTAGATATTTTTAATGTTATTCTAGATTTTCAGGCACAGAATTATCAAGACACTGAAGAAATTAGGAAATGACTGATACAAGGAAAATCTACATATTGAATGTAAATATTTTTACGAATTTTATTAGGCTTAGATATTGTTAATATTATCTTAGCTTCTCAGGCACAGAATTTTGAAGACACTGAAGAAATTGAAAAAAGACGGAACCTGAGACAAATCAAAAATACCGGTAAATAGATTATTAATATTATTGAATATTTATTAATAAAGCGTTTTTTAGTAATATGCTGTATCCATATTTGCCAATCTTATTTGTCATGATCAATATTTTCTGTTCTATTTTATAGATATTTTCAACAGGAAACAAGATATTGTGACACCGACAAAAGAAGAAAAGTATTAACAAGGCTTGCCATGTCTTTTTTACTATTAACATTTTATTTGTTATAGATAGATTTAGACCCATTCCCGCCATTAGGAAAAATAGAGTGTTTATTAGGCTTAGATATTTTTAATGTTATTCTAGCTTCCCAGGCACAGAACTATGAAGGGACTGGCAAAATTAAGAAAAGACGACTACAAGAAAAATCTACAAATTTCATGTAAATATTTTTACGAATTTTATTAGGCGTAGATATTTTTAATGTTATTCTAGATTTTCAGGCACAGAATTATGAAAGCACTGAAGAAATTGATACAAAAGAAGAAAACTGATACAAGGAAAATCCCCAAATTGAATGTAAACATTTTTACGAATTTTATTAGGCTTAGATATTGTTAATATTATCTTAGCTTCTCAGGCACAGAATTTTGAAGACACTGAAGAAATTGAAAAAAGACGGAACCTGAGACAAATCAAAAATACCGGTAAATATGTTATCATTAATATTATTATTGAATATTTATTAAAAAAGCTTTTTTTGGTAATATGCTGTATCCATATTTGCCTATCTTATTTGTCATAATCATTACTTTCTCTTCTATTTTAGAGATATTTTCAACAGGAAACAAGATATTGTGACACCGACAAGAGAAGAAAAATATTAATAAGGCTTGCCATGGCTTTTTTACTATTAATATTTTATTTGTTATAGATAGAATTAGACCCATTCCCGCCTTTAGGAAAAATAGGGTTTTTATTAGGCTCAGATATTATTAATGTTATACTAGATTTTCAGGCACAGAATTATCAAGGACAGAAGAAATTAGGAAAAGACTGATACAAGGAAAATCTACATATTTAATGTAAATATTTTTACGAATTTTATTAGGCGTAGATATTGTTAATATTATCTTAGCTTCTCAGGCACAGAATTTTGAAGACACTGAAGAAATTGAAAAAAGACGGAACCTGAGACAAATCAAAAATACCGGTAAATATGTTAATATTAATATTATTATTGAATATTTATCATAAATTATTATTATTAAAGCTTTTTTGGTAATATACTGTATCCATATTTGCCTATCTTATTTGTCATATTCATTACTTTCTCTTCTATTTTAGAGATATTTTCAACAGGAAACAAGATATTGTGACACCGACAAAAGAAGAAAGTATTAACAAGGCTTGCCATGGCTTTTTTTACTATTATTATTTCATTTGTTATAGATAGAATTAGACCCATTCCCGTCATTAGGAAAAATAGGGTTTTTATTAGGCTTAGATATTTTTAATGTTATTCTAGATTTTCAGGCACAGAATTATCAAGACACTGAAGAAATCAGGAAATGACTGATACAAGGAAAATCTACATATTGAATGTAAATATTTTCACGAATTTTATTAGGCTTAGATATTGTTAATATTATCTTAGATTTTCAGGCACAGAATTTTGAAGACACTGAAAAAATTGAAAAAAGACGGAACCTGAGACAAATCAAAAATACCGGTAAATAGATTATTAATATCATTGAATATTTAATAATAAAGCTTTTTTTAGTAATATGCTGTATTCATATTTGCCAATCTTATTTGTCATGATCATTATTTTCTCTTCTATTTTATAGATATTTTCAACATGAAACAAGATATTGGGACACCTACAAAAGAAGAAAAGTATAAACAAGGCTTGCCATGGCTTTTTTACTATTAATATTTTATTTGTTATAGATAGAACTAGACCCATTCCCGCCATTAGGAAAAATAGGGTTTTTATTAGGCTTAGATATTTTTAATGTTATTCTAGATTTTCAGGCACAGAATTATCAAGGCACTGAAGAAATCAGGAAATGACTGATACAAGGAAAATCTACATATTGAATGTAAATATTTTTACGAATTTTATTAAGCTTAGATATTGTTAATATTATCTCAGCTTCTCAGGCACAGAATATTGAAGACACTGAAGAAATTGAAAAAAGACGGAACTTGAGACAAATTAAAAATACCGGTAAATATGTTATTATTAATAATATTATTGAATATTTATTAATAAAGCTTTTTTTGCTAATATGCTGTATCCATATTTGCCTATCTTATTTTTCATAATCATTACTTTCTTTTCTATTTTAGAGATATTTTCAACAGGAAACAAGATATTGTGACACCGACAAAAGAAGAAAAGTATTAACAAGGCTTGCCATTGCTTTTTTACTATTAATATTTTATTTGTTATAGATAGAATTAGACCCATTCCCGCCATTAGGAAAAATAGGGTTTTTATTAGGCTTAGATATTTTTAATGTTATTCTAGATTTTCAGGCACAGAATTATCAAGTACTGAAGAAATTAGGAAAAGACTGATACAAGGAAAATCTACATATTTAATTTGAATATTTTTACGAATTTTATTAGACTTAGATATTGTTAATATTATCTTAGCTTCTCAGGCACAGAATTTTGAAGACACTGAAGAAATTGAAAAAAGACGGAACTTGAGACAAATCAAAAATACCGGTAAATATGTTAATATTAATAATATTATTGAATATTTATTAATAAAGCTTTTTTTGCTAATATGCTGTATCCATATTTGCCTATCTTATTTGTCATAATCATTACTTTCTTTTCTATTTTAGAGATATTTTCAACAGGAAACAAGATATTGTGACACCGACAAAAGAAGAAAAGTATTAACAAGGCTTGCCATGGCTTTTTTACTATTAACATTTTATTTGGTATAGATAGAATTAGACCCATTCCCGCCATTAGGAAAAATAGGGTTTTTATTAGGCTTAGATATTTTTAATGTTATTCTAGATTTTCAGGCACAGAATTATCAAGGACAGAAGAAATTAGGAAAAGACTGATACAAGGAAAATCTACATATTTAATGTAAATATTTTTACGAATTTTATTAGGCTTAGATATTGTTAATATTATCTTAGCTTCTCAGGCACAGAATTTTGAAGACACTGAAGAAATTGAAAAAAGACGAAACCTGAGACAAATCAAAAATAACGGTAAATATGTTATTATTAATATTATTATTGAATATTTATTATAAATTATTATTAATAAAGCTTTTTTGGTAATATACTGTATCCATATTTGCCTATCTTATTTGTCATATTCATTACTCTCTCTTCTATTTTAGAGATATTTTCAACAGGAAACAAGATATTGCGACACCGACAAAAGAAGAAAGTATTAACAAGGCTTGCCATGGCTTTTTTTACTATTATTATTTCATTTGTTATAGATAGAATTAGACCCATTCCAGTCATTAGGAAAAATAGGGTTTTTATTAGGCTTAGATATTTTTAATGTTATTCTAGATTTTCAGGCACAGAATTATCAAGACACTGAAGAAATCAGGAAATGACTGATACAAGGAAAATCTACATATTGAATGTAAATATTTTTACGAATTTTATTAGGCTTAGATATTGTTAATATTATCTTAGATTTTCAGGCACAGAATTTTGAAGACACTGAAGAAATTGAAAAAAGACGGAACCTGAGACAAATCAAAAATACCGGTAAATAGATTATTAATATTAATATCATTGAATATTTATTAATAAAGCTTTTTTAGTAATATGCTGTATTCATATTTGCCAATCTTATTTGTCATGATCATTATTTTCTCTTATATTTTATAGATATTTTTAACAGGAAACAAGATATTGTGACACCCACAAAAGAAGAAAAGTATAAACAAGGCTTGCCATGGCTTTTTTACTATTAATATTTTATTTGTTATAGATAGAACTAGACCCATTCCCGCCATTAGGAAAAATAGGGTTTTTATTAGGCTTAGATATTTTTAATGTTATTCTAGATTTTCAGGCACAGATTTATCAAGGCACTGAAGAAATTAGGGAAAGACTGATACAAGGAAAATCTACATATTGAACGTAAATATTTTTACGAATTTTATTAGGCTTAGATATTGTTAATATTATCTTAGCTTCTCAGGCACAGAATTTTGAAGACACTGAAGAAATTGAAAAAAGACGGAACCTGAGACAAATCAAAAATACCGGTAAATATATTATTATTAATATTATTATTGAATATTTATAAATAAAGCTTTTTTAGTAATATACAGTATCCATATTTGCCTATCTTATTTGTCATAATCATTACTTTCTCTTCTATTTTAGAGATATTTTCAACAGGAAACAAGATATTGTGACACCGACAAAAGAAGAAAGTATTAACAAGGCTTGCCATGGCTTTTTTTACTATTATTATTTCATTTGTTATAGATAGAATTAGACCCATTCCCATCATTAGGAAAAATAGGGTTTTTATTAGGCTTAGATATTTTTAATGTTATTCTAGATTTTCAGGCACAGAATTATCAAGACACTGAAGAAATCAGGAAATGACTGATACAAGGAAAATCTACATATTGAATGTAAATATTTTTACGAATTTTATTAGGCTTAGATATTGTTAATATTATCTTAGATTTTCAGGCACAGAATTTTGAAGACACTGAAGAAATTGAAAAAAGACGGAACCTGAGACAAATCAAAAATACCGGTAAATAGATTATTAATATTAATATCATTAAATATTTATTAATAAAGCTTTTTTAGTAATATGCTGTATTCATATTTGCCAATCTTATTTGTCATGATCATTATTTTCTCTTCTATTTTATAGATATTTTTAACAGGAAACAAGATATTGTGACACCCACAAAAGAAGAAAAGTATAAACAAGGCTTGCCATGGCTTTTTTACTATTAATATTTTATTTGTTATAGATAGAACTAGACCCATTCCAGCCATTAGGAAAAATAGGGTTTTTATTAGGCTTAGATATTTTTAATGTTATTCTAGATTTTCAGGCACAGATTTATCAAGGCACTGAAGAAATTAGGGAAAGACTGATACAAGGAAAATCTACATATTGAACGTAAATATTTTTACGAATTTTATTAGGCTTAGATATTGTTAATATTATCTTAGCTTCTCAGGCACAGAATTTTGAAGACACTGAAGAAATTGAAAAAGACGGAACCTGAGACAAATCAAAAATACCGGTAAATATATTATTATTAATATTATTATTGAATATTTATAAATAAAGCTTTTTTAGTAATATACAGTATCCATATTTGCCTATCTTATTTGTCATAATCATTACTTTCTCTTCTATTTTAGAGATATTTTCAACAGGAAACAAGATATTGTGACACCGACAAAAGAAGAAAGTATT
Organism: Styela clava; assembly: GCF_964204865.1. Lineage (NCBI taxonomy): Eukaryota > Metazoa > Chordata > Ascidiacea > Stolidobranchia > Styelidae > Styela > Styela clava. The sequence continues at coordinate 18,435,832 of NC_135256.1, forward strand.
AACAAGGCTTGCCATGGCTTTTTTTACTATTAATATTTCATTTGTTATAGATAGAATTAGACCCATTCCCATCATTAGGAAAACTAGGGTTTTTATTAGGCTTAGATATTTTTAATGTTATTCTAGATTTTCAGGCACAGAATTATCAAGACACTGAAGAAATCAGGAAATAACTGATACAAGGAAAATCTACATATTGAATGTAAATATTTTTACGAATTTTATTAAGCTTAGATATTGTTAATATTATCTCAGCTTCTCAGGCACAGAATTTTGAAGACACTGAAGAAATTGAAAAAAGACGGAACTTGAGACAAATTAAAAATACCGGTAAATATGTTATTATTAATAATATTATTGAATATTTATTAATAAAGCTTTTTTTGCTAATATGCTGTATCCATATTTGCCTATCTTATTTGTCATAATTATTACTTTCTTTTCTATTTTAGAGATATTTTCAACAGGAAACAAGATATTGTGACACCGACAAAAGAAGAAAAGTATTAACAAGGCTTGGCATTGCTTTTTTACTATTAACATTTTATTTGTTATAGATAGAATTAGACCCATTCCCGCCATTAGGAAAAATAGGGTTTTTATTAGGCTTAGATATTTTTAATGTTATTCTAGATTTTCAGGCACAGAATTATCAAGTACTGAAGAAATTAGGAAAAGACTGATACAAGGAAAATCTACATATTTGAGTTAAATATTTTTACGAATTTTATTAGGCTTAGATATTGTTAATATTATTTTAGCTTCTCAGGCACAGAATTTTGAAGACACTGAAGAAATAGAAAAAAGACGGAACCTGAGACAAATCAAAAATACCGGTAAATATGTTATTATTAATATTATTATTGAATATTTATTATAAATTATTATTAATAAAGCTTTTTTGGTAATATACTGTATCCATATTTGCCTATCTTATTTGTCATAATCATTACTTTATCTTCTATTTTTGAGATATTTTTAACAGGAAACAAGATATTGTGACACCGACAAAAGAAGAAAGTATTAACAAGGCTTGCCATGGCATTTTTTACTATTATTATTTCATTTGTTATAGATAGAATTAGACCCATTCCCGCCATTAGGAAAAATAGGATTTTTATTAGGCTTAGATATTTTTAATGTTATTCTAGATTTTCAGGCACAGAATTATCAAGACACTGAAGAAATCAGGAAATGACTGATACAAGGAAAATCTACATATTGAATGTAAATATTTTTACGAATTTTATTAGGCTTAGATATTGTTAATATTATCTTAGATTTTCAGGCACAGAATTTTGAAGACACTGAAGAAATTGAAAAAAGAAGGAACCTGAGACAAATCAAAAATACCGGTAAATAGATTATTAATATTAATATTATTGAATATTTATTAATAAAGCTTTTTTTAGTAATATGCTGTATTCATATTTGCCAATCTTATTTGTCATGATCATTATTTTCTCTTCTATTTTATAGATATTTTCAACAGGAAACAAGATATTGTGACACCGACAAAAGAAGAAAAGTGTAAACAAGGCTTGCCATGGCTTTTTTACTATTAATATTTTATTTGTTATAGATAGGATTAGACCCATTCCCGCCATTAGGAAAAATAGGGTTTTTATTAGGCTTAGATATTTTTAATGTTATTCTAGCTTCTCAGGCACAGAACTTTGAAGAGACTGGAAAAATTAAGAGAAGACGGATACAAGGAAAATCTACACATTACATGTGAATATTTTTGGAAATTTTATTAGGCTTAGATATTTTTTATGTAAGAAGTTTAGTTAAGTGAATTTTATTAATAACTTTGATTCTATTGAATATTTTATTAAATGGTATTTGTTTTCAGAAGATTACTTACCAAGAAATAGAAGAAGCCGAACAATATCTGTGAAGACAATCACGATAAGGTATAATATAATGGCATTAATGACTGGGTTTTCATAATATTGGTATAGTTCTGTTTCCCAAATTGCCCAAAATAGTTAATTCGTTTGGAATTTAAATATGGGCATAGGGCGTTTCAGATTTTTCTGGAGCGCGATAGGACCCCATCAACAAGTCCTAACGAGTGGGAAAACCGACACCTCTTGGGTCCACATGGAAGATCGGTATTTTATTTTGACAATTTAGAAAATACTTTTTTAAACAATGTTACTATTTGCAATGAAAACATATTACTTATTATTTCATTGAATATGTGACTAATGCACTTACTTTGCAATATGTTTTAGTTGTATTTTGCATATATATATAATAAATGGAAAAAATATATCTGTATAATAAAATAACGATTTTGACTGTCTTGTTCTATTCCGTATCGAAATGGCAGTCTAGTCTAGTCGGGCTATTAAATTATATAATTCTACCCAGCAATTGTCTGTATTAGCATAGTCAGTGTTACTTTGCAACTTCATGCATGGGTGAGCATAGTCATTTTTACTTTGCAACTTTATGAATGGGTGAGAGTTTTACTATGTAACTTCATGCATGAGTGAACTTCACTTCATGCATAAGTGAGCGTAGTCAGATTTACTTTATAACTTCCGTCAATTTTAATTGATAACTCGTAGTGAGCGTAGTCAGTTTTACTTTGTAACGTCATGCATGGGTGCATGGGTGAGCATAGTCATTTTTACTTTGTAGTGTCATGCATAGGTGAAGGTAGCCAGTTTTACAATGTAATGTCATGCATGGGTGAGCGTAGTCGGTTATACTTTGTAACTTCATGCATGAGTGAGCGTAGTCAGTTTCACTTTATAGCATCATGCGTGAGTCAGCGTAGTCAGTTTTACTTTGTAGCGTCATGCATGAGTAAGTAAGCGTAGTCAGTTCAATCAGTTTTACTTTGTAACTGAATGCACAAGTCAGCGAATCAGTTTTACTTAGTAACTTCATGCATGAGTGAGCATATTCAGTTTTACTTTGTCTCTTCATGCATGGGTCAGCGAATCAGTTTTACTCAGTAACTTCATGCATGAGTGAGCATAGTCAGTTTTACTTTGTAACTTCATGCATAGGTGAGCATAGTCAGTTTTACTTTGTAACTTTATGCATGAGTGAGCATAGTCAGTTTTACTTTGTAACTTCATGCATTGGTGAACGTAGTCAGTTTTACGTTGGAACTTCATGCATGAGTGAGCATATTCAGTTTTTCTTTGTAACTTCATGAATGAGTGAGCATATTCAGTTTTACTTTGTAACTTCATGCATGGGTGAGCGTAGTTAGTTTTACTTTAGAACTTCATGCATGAGTGAGCATAGTCAGTTTTACTTTGTAACTTCATGCATGAGTGAGCGTAGTCAGTTTCACTTTGGAACTTCATACATGGGGTTGTACTTTGTAACCTCATGCATGGGTGCGTAGTCAGTTGTACTTTGTAGCTTCATGCCTGGGTGAGCATAGTCAGTTATACTTTGTAACGTTATGCATGAGTGAGCGTATTCAGTTTTACTTTGTAACGTCATGCATGAGTGAGCGTAGTCAGTTTTACCTTGTAACATAATTCATGCATGAGTGAGCGTAGTCAGTTTTACCTTGTAACGTCATGCATAAGTGAGCATAGTCAGTTTTACTTTGTAACTTCATGCATGGGTGAACGTAGATACACCAAAGAAATTGCTGACTAGCATGACGGAGTATAGCAAGTTAAAAACCATAAAGGGGGGCATTCGTTTTTCGTGTTTGGGAAGACTTAGATAAAATAAATATTTGACGAGAGAGTCGTGCTTGAGGGGACCCAATAAAAAAAATTTTGACAATAGAGAGACACCACCATAAGTATATCTCATTCTGCATGTAAACTTGTGCAAGTGATCATTTCTATAGAAAATATTTTTTCTAGGGTCACTTTGGCAACGATCTCCATGTTTAAACCAGAAACGTGACAATTTATACCAACCAATTTCAACACGCAGTTTTGTACATATATGTTGAGCTAATACAACAGAGTGTGTCAATATGATATGTAGGATATAAGCGACTTAGTACTTATGATGAGGCTCTACATTCTACAAGAAGCCTATAACGTGATGGGCGGTGATATTTCGCGCTATTAACTTCCTTTGATGTATAATCTGCCAGATTTCTCGATAATTAACAACTCCCCCACTTTGAATATGATTGAAATATATTGCAGTCGATGAAATACCGACAACTAAATGTGATGAATAAAACAACAAAATTGTGTGGTGATAAAAACAAATGATTCCAGTATCGTAGATATAGACGTGTAATAAATTTTTGCAATGTAGAGGGCCCAATAAATGGATATAGTAATGTTGAGGGTTGCTAAAGTTTACGACCAACCCAACAGGCAGGTTAAAACATACTTTATTCTAAAATATGCAAACAATAGCAACATTAAATTATGCAAAATAAATCATACTCTAAATAAATAGTAAACAGCCGACTGGCAATGATTCAAAATAATAAATAAACGAAAATGAGAGAAAAAGAAAAGACCGATAAATGGTTTTGTTTACGCCGACAGGCCTATTCCTGCCCGCGAACAGATGGTGAAATTGTTTCAAAAAGGGAGTAATTTATGAGCGGTCAACCATATAACAAAGCTCAATGACTACCGATATCTTGAAATAAACCCTGTCAAATATATACAAAATAAAACAAAGAAACTTTGTCTGTAACATGCTACGTCGAGATGGTAATTAATTAATTTAAGTCTCTGCTTAAGATAGTTATTTAACCCAATGTCAGGCATTCAAAGCTTGCACAAGGTTTTAAAATGCCAGATCAAGCCCCATAAACGGCGCTCCAGAAGTGTGTGTACAAATATGGAGGTAACTAATTTTGTTGGCCCACTTTAAGTCAAGGACAAAAACGTATGTTAAAGGGTATATTTACTTGGCCAACACAGGCTGCCCGATTTCAAAATATAACTGAAATCTGAAAATCTGATTAAAGGTATGGCTTAACCCAGTTCACATACTACGGGAATATATAACCTATAAACTTATGGCATTGTGTAAAATATGAACCAGCTTGCAATTTTATTTACAATTACCAGAATAATAATGAACGTGAAAGACTTCTAACATTTTTCCTCCCATGTTTGTTTTTTGTCACAATATTCAAACATAGGTGAAGTAAGTATTTGCCTGAAGCAGAGGGCTAAGATTTTTTTGCAATCTTGTAATTTCCATGTCATGCGATGCATCCGTTATTGAAGCTGACGTTTGCTATCTGTTCCCAAATCGTACGGTACTTTTAGTCGATTAATTTTTGCTGGCATAGTTTCGGAAGAATCACAAAGTTGCAAAATATTCGCAATAACGTTTGTAATTTAGATTGTAGTCTATTATTTTTAGGTCAAGAGCAGTGGAATGAAACGTAATGAAGACTTGGATAATGCTGTCAGAGGAAAGAAACATATATAGTCCAGTACCGGCAGGCTGTGGCTGCTAGGACGTGTTACCGTAAATGATTGGGAACCACTGCATTAAGTAATAGAACCAGGTGTTTCTGGCAATAATGAAAATGGGCACCACAGGAATTTCTTCACTTTAGTAACTTCCATAGACGATTTTTCAATGGGCTAAGTGTTTAGAGTTAGACTAATTGGCAGATTCGAATCAGTCAAACGACATATACCTCGATATTGGCCGGTTGAAATAAAATACTAAAATATTAACTTGAATCTGTCTGTGAAGGATGAAAAAGCTGACTGAACGTAAGAAATTTGGTTCGCGGATTCACTTCTCAAATTATCTTATCGCATCTTATCGCAATTACGCATTTTTATCGAAAAAACTATAATGAACAAGAGCTAAAAATGAGATATCATTTTATTTTCACGAATACTGTAAAGCAAACGCAAACGATAGTTTCAGATGAACGACTTCCAGTCAGCTATAACAAAACTTGCTTCCAAACAACTCAGTATGTGTATTGTAATTTTTGAGAGTTAATTAGCCTAGTCGGGGGTTGTCATGCGTGACGTTATTAAATAAGCTAGATTCTGATACACCCGTTCATCTTCAGTCGCGGTAGCGCAGGGGGTACGTAGAGACTTTAGATCAGGGGTCGGCAAACTACGGCCCGCGGAACGATACAATCCGGCCCGCGACGGTTCACTGAATTATATTAACAAAACAACTGTATTGACAATTATATTCTTTACAAACAGGATTTGTTTTGAGACACTAAATTACATTATAACCTAACAAGTATATAATTCACAATCACCCGTTTAATGAGCCTATAAATTGATTATAATTAGACAAATGGCAACAGAACGCAAAAAAGTTGATGCTGAGTGCAAATGGTTCAATGGCGTAGAAAATATTTAAATAATCAGCCTTCGCGCGCTGCTTAAAATTTATAACGATAAAAGTTTGCCAACCCCTGCTTTAAATTAAACATTAGGCCAGGTTTCAGGAGTTCGAACCCCACCGAGTTGTAGGGCAAGATCAGCACACAATACAGGTGGTCGTGGTAAAAAAAGGGAGGGCATGACAGCAGGCCAAGAAAAAGAAAAATGGTGAAGGTGGTGGTGGTAAAAAACTCGGGTAGAGAATAGAAATCAGCGAGTGCGGTCGCGCGGAGGAAAATATTAAAAACGAGCAAGCAAATCGTCAGTCGATAAATAATACAATACAAGTAAAATGAAATATGGCGAACTCGGCGACCACATACATGACATAACGTTTGCACCTAATATATGACTAGGTATTCGACTTCGGTACTCCCGAAGTATGTGAACCAATATGCCGGGCACCGGGACGAAGTATGTGGTTAGGGTTAGGCCATAATTTTATTTCAATTTTCCTTATTTTGTTTTATTTCAAGTTAAATACCCCAACGTGGTACATATACTACGTTCCGGTGACCACCATCTTGTTACGCATACTTAAGGAGGACCGGCTATCGTGTCCATCTATTTGAGTATCGTTCTCTTATTAATTAAAATATAGTCTGATGACGAAGATGAATAGAAGGAGGTAAAGTAATTGCTAACGTGTAGGTATGTCCATGGTGCAATATATATACTGCAAAGAAGTATTGACTGAAGCAATGAGGTAGCTAGTGGCGCATTGTAGAGCGCATATGTTGTAGGCAATATGCTTTGTGTATGAAAAAAGTGCAAAGCGAAATAAAGATCACAGAAAATCGACTTTTTCAAAGTATACAATGCAGTAAATTTCTACTTGACTCCGTATAGCGAGCGACTCATACGTTGAGTAAGTCTGTTGGCACTTTTCTAATTTGGTGTTGGCAAAATATAATTTGGAGACGTTTCAATGCAGACAAACTTAATCAAGAAATAATGATATGGTAAGAGCGCTGGCGTATAGTGAAAAATATTATCACAGGGTGAAATCAAATATAGAAACACATTTATTTATAGAAGTTTAACATTCTTCAAATTTTCCTCTTTGTTCATGTGTCGCAATTCGAAAAATATTCTTTTTCTTTGATGTGTCTGAATAGCTGAATCAATTAACTGGCCAAGTTTAATTTAAGTCGCCAATCCGAATCAATATAAGACAGATAGTTCCCAGGTTATTCGTTCCTAATGCGAAGTCTTGAATAATTAGAAAAGCCATAAGCATCTAGAACAGTGATTATCAAAATTTTAATATATATCGTAATTTCTACAGTCTGTACGGCAAAGTATATTATGATTTCCGTGTAACCACGTAACTATATGACCAGGTTCATTGACTAGATTCGAGCATTGAATTTCCAGCTTTTTCGCGGAATATAATTACCCAAGGCTTTCTTAATTCTTTTCTTACACAATTTAGATCAGTGGTTCTGAAACTGGGGGAGGGGGGGGCGAGAGGTCACAAGATGGGATCGTAAATTTACATGTATCGGCTCCTGAAACGGTCTCCGCGTTTGTTAAAAATACCAGCTTTTTCGTGTTATAATAAAGTTTTCTGTCTCGTAATAACTACAATAATTCAAAAAGGCTCTCTATTTTAATTCATTTGTGTTCGAGGTAACTCGCGGTTGCGGCGACTCACGACAAAATATTACCTATCTAAAATACCACGCCAATCCGCGGACATAATGAAGTGTGATCAATTGCCCGATTGTATTTAGTTTTTATATATATTGATATATTGCACTCATGCGAATTCGTTGTCGTCATTAGAAAGATCTGGTATAATATCCCAAAAAGAATATATAATTTAGTACAACTAAAATACATGTAAAGTATATTAGTAAATGAAAAATACATATTCATCGAAACGAAATCCCCGCGGTACGGCTCCTGATTCAGTCCTCGAGATTACGCCAATCATTAAAAGAGCCGACTTTTTCAACGGATATGTAATGGTTTTTCTGTTGAATAAAATATTCAATCCATGATTGATATACTTATTTAAAATGATTGCTTTATTCATTTAATCGTGATAAATTAAATCTGTGATTGCGTCGATAAAATAAAAGCACCAGTACTCTAAAATAACACGGTGATCCGCAACCATAAAAATGTCGATTACATTTTGTTTTGATTTGTATTCTTTTTTTTTTTTTTTTTTTTTTTTCACGGATCAGGACGACAAGTCTGGAATCCAGCCCAAATGCCTTCATACCCAGACTGTGCCGACGGAAGTTTATGGATCAATTCTCTTTGTAATAGAGATCACCATTTTGTATACCATGTGTTGTGGTAGAATTCCTTTCATCACTTCCGTTACTTGTTAGATGGTATTACCGTAGTTGAGATTTAACGCCATCAACTGGGCGTTTGATTGGGGAAATTTGTTTAAAGGCCAAATTGTAACATATCATGCCCGAAATGAAAAGACGAGAAGGGAATTTTGATGGTTCGCGGTCGAAACCTAGGTTGAGGCACTCACTGTTATTTTTTCTTTTTGCCTACTGCTCTCTTGCTGGTAGTTTTGGATGTTGACGAGTCTGTAGATGTTGTGTCCTCCCTGCTACGTCTACTGGTCAGATCGACAATTGGCGGCTGCATATTTGATTCCAGATATGCTGGAGCAGATGTTGTTTCATCTGGTGTTTCCTCGAAGACCGATGATGTTGTTGTGTCAAAAGACTCGATGTTGTGAATCTTCACCTTAACATACGCTTTCCCCATTGAAGGCGGGTTGAACGGGGTGTTGCCGATGGTGGATGTTTCTTTGAGTCGGAACAATTGCCTGGCCGGTCTCGATGGTGGTGTTTTGAGCGGGCTGATCTTTTCGACGTCCTCACATTCTGACCAGTCTTTGATCTCTCGCAGACATTTGGATTCAGATTCAGAGGTCGATACTTCAGTCACATCAGCAACTATGTTGGTAGGTTGTGCGACGTTCTGTGAGGCTGTTTTCACAGGTCTTTTTCGCCGAGAATTGGTCCAGTCATTCGCAGGGAGAGTGATTGGTGGAAAATCTTTCTTCCTCTGGAGACACTCTTTTTGTAGATGACCCGGTGTTTTGCAGTATTTGCAGACAGCTTCGTTTGTGCATTCTGAGTAGCCATGCCCCGATTGTAGGCATTTCCGACATGTCGGCGTGTAAAGTTCCCTTGGAAGGAACGTTTTACACCACATGCCATCGATTAGTACGTCCCCGGGCAGACAGTCTTTTTTAAATTCGTCGATGAGAAACGAGGTGTGCCCATTGTAGATCGTGGTGCCACGGTACCAGTTCTTTATAGCATTTCGAACTTTTCCACAGCCGAGCTGGTTCATCTTGGAAACGGCTTTGGCATACGAAGTCTCCGCGGGAATTCCTCTTAAGGAAATCCGTATTGGAGCTTTTTCGGGCAGTGATACAACGATTGTACTCTTAGTTGTTTGTATTTGCCCGCCTGTAGCTGTGAGAAAACTCTCCCGGCAACTTGCATCTGGGTTGCCATTTGCAGCAGCAAATGTCAAGATCCAGGTGCCCTTGCGACCTTCAAAGAGCCCCACAATGTTCTTGCAGAACTCTTTGGTCGACTCGTTGTTGTTGAGGACGTCCATCAATGCTGGGAAGTTGAAGTCTTCTTCGGTCTTCAGGAACAGAGTTCGAGGACGGGTGGTTGTTGTTGTAGCATCTTCGGCTGGAGCAGGAGTTGATGAGGCGGCGGCGGCGTAGTTCATTTCTTTCGTCTTTCGGTGATCCTTTCGCTATCGAGGGCCTAACCCAGTGAAGGGTTGCCTTAATCAAATAGCGAATAATTCCTAATGCGACCTCACTGTTCCAGAGCGCTATCCGCGACGAGGCCTTTAGGTAGTATATATTTACGCTTTAGGCCAATTTGTATTCTTGCCAATTTCACTAATATGGGCTGTCCCTGCATCACTCACTCCGCTTTATCGCAATTCGGCCACTCGATTAATTTCAAGATATCACCGTTACAGATATTTCTAAGTCTGCGATCCCACGGAGTAAAATATATATCAAGTATGTAGTTTTAGAACACTACTGGTGTGGCGCACGCACAAGGAATTTATGAGATTTTCAATGTCTAAGAAAGTGTTTTTAATCTGTCGCGGTTTACCCCAAAACAAAACTCATGGCGTTTTCTATTTCATTTTTAGTATTTTATAACGCCACTTTTACAATAAAAAATTTTTTAGTTACGGATTCACTTCTTTATTCTATCTTTAGCATCTCGTCGCTGATGATTATAATAAAAACTAACTCGTTTTCCTCAGAGGTGTCATGGTTCCATTCGAGAACAAAAAAGTATTTATAATCGTCTTTGCGGCACAAGAATATGTCGAGGGAAATTTCGGATTTAGGAAGAATAAACACCGAAATCAAGATTTTTAGGGCTTAATTACCACGCCACGCTAACGTAAACAATGCAGATTTAAACAAAATGCAATCGCAAACGCCTTAGCGACAACAATTGATTGAAATTTGATGTGTCTTATGTAAACGTTTAGGCAGAAAATAAATTAAAGGATAGGTTTATTGCTTGTTTAGTTTTACTTAATAATTAGTTTGACTTTGCCAAGTATTGCAATTTGAGCGAAAAAACGAGAATTTATGATGACCAACCACTATTTGGCTTTATACATACGACAGTGAATGGCGAAGTTGTACTGCGAAGCGTTTTATGCCTAAACAATCTGAGCAATGATGCTATGAGACCAACACTCAGTTATAGCGCCATCTTAATATATAACAACTTGTCCATCACAAAAGCATTTTTTCAAAGCAAAAAGAGGGGGGGGGGCGCGAAGTTTGTAAAATTTTTCAAAGGGGGGCGCGGCTCAAAAAGTTTTAGAACCACTGATTTAGATGAATCATTTGATTTTAGAACGTTGGAGATAAGTCTTTGGCAATATTTAATTGAGCAAGTTCACATAAGGGTAATTTACCCTGTACACAGATCTGCATAATGAATTTCAACACTTTTTTCATTTTGTCATTACTTGTGGCAGAAGCCGTTGTAAGTTAAGTAGAAGTTGCCTATTTTCGTATATAATTTTTGATAAAATTATAACGCACTATAATGTTTTTGTTTCTAATAAATACGTGCATCCCGCCCTTTTTTTACCTCATATATATTTTGACATTTCAGTTTTGTAATGCGAGAATTATCCTCTTTTACTTTTAAGTTGACCTGATATGACTCAACACGGTATGTAACTATGATTTTTACAATATAATATATATTTCCCATTACTTGTCCTTTCAGGAAAAAAATGAGCTTGAAAAATATTCGCAACGGGTTGGAGATATCGTTCAACTCTTCTTATCATATAACGAGGTATTAAAAAATCTATTGTGGACATTCCAATATCTTGTTCAATATTTGCGGTTGACATACAGACAAAACGAAATTAATCAAAATTACATGAAGGATGTATTACAGGAACAAAACAAAACAGCACCATTTGTTTTGTAAATTATTGAGGAGCTTTAAAAAATCATCCAATTAGTTTTTGATTTTCAAAAGAATTCTTTAGGGCTTAATGCTTAGCAAGAGTTATCTGCAAACTTCAGAATTTGAAATTCAACTACAGAGCAACAACATTAAAAAATTTAGTTAGATAGCAAAATTTCATTTTAGGTAAATAATGATGCATCATTCACTATAACAGATATCATTAAAGTTGTAGGAGCAATTTACAAGGTAAGAAAAATACTACATTTGGGATATTGTCGTTGAATAGCCATGAATTGACTTGATAAATTCATAAAAAATATTTTTTTGCTATTATTTGCTATACACTAAACACATCTATTTTGATTCATTTTTAGTTTGAATTGAGTTTCAATTTGGAAAACAAACAAAAAAATGAAAATTTCTCCTGTTTTTCAGAATATAATCTTATATTACATGCAACGGGTCAGTAAAACAGTTAAAATCTCTGGTCTGTGTTGTATTGTGTTCGAGCATTTTCTGGAAAAGGGCGAATGCTGCTTAATCTACGTTGTAATTGTTTGCACCAAAATTGTTCAGGGAAGAAATATTGTTGGCGGTGAAAATCTTTTGAACTTGTCCCATCCAATTCATTTTCAATCATTTCCAAAATTATATAATGCTGTCAGTGTTCATCAACCCTGTTAAAGATGCTAATGACGTTATTTTCCAGAATTCGTATGACCCAGCCGATGAGGAATATATCATAAACGAATTTCTTCGGCGGTTAAATGAGGCAGCGAATACAAATATTGAATAGAAGTTGATTTTTCGTCGGGAATATATGCTAACAAAGCAGGCTCCATAGAAAACTAAAATCGAATGAGGAATCTATTAGCCTTGGTTGGCTATGCCTGATAACTAAATATTATTGAAAATAAAGGTGACCAATTCAAACAGACAATCTAAAACGGGAACTTTCTCAGCTATGAGTTTGAAATCTTACACTAAATGTAGATATAGTGAGATTTTTGTACGTTTTAGTGAGTTTTTTGGTAGTTTTTGCATGTTTTAGCTTGATAAATGACAAATAACGATCAAGGTGTTTGGACAATAAAAGTGCTTGTTTTGTATTGCACTGTTTACCTATTCTTGGCACTATTGTGGCCCGCAAACAATACAAAAATAATTGTGGGGCCCGCGTGTACCCAGTGTATATAGAATACGTCAGCGTCGGAAAGTTCTCAACAACTTTTATCATTTTTTGCTGTTCCGGTGAAAATATCCAGTCGATATCTTTTGTTAAGTCACTTTCATATTTCTTCCTATCTCTATTCATGAATCGATATTTTTTGACGTCTATGTAATCAGAATGTAGAGGAAACGTTTTAAAACTTCTTTTTTCGATATTGTAATCGTACAAATGTGATGATACTCCACGTTCGGTTGATTTATAGTCGATGTTTAGAACACTTCCTGCGATGCTGTCGATCGTTGTGTTAGTATTTAGAACATTGAACCATTCTCCGTTTGATATGTCTCCGTTCATCTGATGCGCTGAATCATGTCCCTGAACACTTTACTCATTGCTGCCATACGTTGCAGTTAAAAATATGCAAAGAGAGAACATGAAGCCCAAAAATATAATGTTTCTTTCCATCTTCACCAACCAACGATAAAATTATCCGGGTACAGTTGTTTGCCAGGGCAACCTGTGAAAACTCAATGCTGCTGGATGCAAGAGAATAACATGTCGTTTTGCTATATGTGTTTTTCATTCCGATTGTTATGATATTGAAGACGTACTTAAGGGTAAACAGTACATCTCGCTTTTTATGTGCGATTCAAGCATGGATGAAACTTTTTCAAGCAAGGAATGTATATCGATATACCGTGAATTCACACGACCATCTAATGTATGTTTTCTATAGGCATATATATGATAGAACCAATTTTAAGCATATCTTGAATGCATATTTCAAACGTATTTTGCGTATATTATGTAGTTTCTATAATCGGTATAAATAAATCTATATCTTATCTTAGAAAAAGTTTCGACAAGTTCTTTTTCAATATCCCGTTGTTTTGGTAAAATTGCATCTATACCGCCTTCAAAGCCAATTTTCATTTTTTCTAAATTTCAATTTATCAACCGATATTTTCCGTCGTCTATATATTTGTAATAAACTGGAATTTTTTTCTATTTTTTTTCGTTCGATGTTGTAGCCAATCGTATAAGCAAATCCTCCGCGCTTAGGTGATTTGTAATTGTCCATTGCCATACATACTTTTATCCTTAGTAATGCAGGTGACAGGGGTACCATCCAGACAAATGCAAAGGATAAATAGCAAACTTGTGAATGATATATCTATTTTCATCTTTAGCAACCAACGTTAAATTGTTGAAACCTTGCGTCTGTCGCTACGACAAGAATGGCATGATAATGTTATGTTCCTTGTTTGCGCGTTTTATTGATTGCAACAGAAACGTGAAATGATTTGTCGGCAACTTTTTTTTGTACAGGGTCTGTAACCTAAAGAAAAATACACTAGCATCGCATACTTTTGTATGTAGCTAATCGATTGACACGCAGCCCCTGCTCACAGCAACTATAGGGTAATCTATGTCATCCAAGCAAATCACGGGAATATGCACTATAAATATGAATTTTCTTTCTGAAATCTGAACGAATCTAATTAGTGCACACACTCTTAATCTTGAGAAATGGATTGGAAGAGGCATCATGAATTTTGCATTACTGGATGCATTACAAAACGATTACAAGCGCGAAGGATTTGCATATGCGGTTGACTATAACATCGAAAAAGAAAAATACAAAAAGTTCAAGTTCATTACAAATATATAGACGCCGGAAAATATCGAATTATGCATAAAAATTTGGAGAAATTGAAAACAGGCTTTGAAGGCGACATTGATGTAATCTTACCAAAACAACGTAAAATTGAAGAAGAACTTGTCGAAAATTATTCAAAGATAAGATATAGATTTATCTATACTGATTATAAAAATTACATAATGAATGCAAAATATATTGACGAAAACATCGAAGGAAACTCGAGAGGGGTTGGGTAGGCATGCGCAATCGATATCCGACTGCAGAAGATTTTTTGCGAGTCTTCAACAAAATGATTGAAATAGGAAATGGATGGAATGCCGTATAATATTGTATTTTTGAATTTGTATATGTAGAAAACTAAAAAAAATAATTTTACCGAAGAACGATGTGTTGTATGACATTACTCTCTCTAAAATATTCAGTGGAGTGTTAAAATATATTCAAGTCAACTTTTATCTTTGATGAGTAATTAAATACTTGATATATATATTATACAGGGTGCCTCAAAGTAAGAAAGGGAAGGTGGGCCACGGGGCACAACGGAAAATCAACTCTCACACTCATACTATACCCGAAATCAGGTCTGCGGTTCAATTTTTGAATCCGCCCTTCGTTGAGTTACAACGTCCTCGCAAACGGACAACGGTAAGTAGTATATTAGGTTGTTTACGTTTCTTAAATTAGAGCCTCCTAGAGCCTCCCAGAGCATCTCGAGCCTCCCATAGCCTCTTGACCATGAACGAATTCACAGAGACTGGTCCTACATGTCCAGCTTTTCGGTCAAGTATTAGAGTATTCCTCTCTCTTGATAAGACCTTGGCATGAGAATTGGGAAAGAGGAAAATCACGGTATGGTTTAATTTTTCGCCCTTTAATTGATAAGACTTCGACGAATTGGGGAGGGAGAAAAATCGCGCTATTGTTTGAACGGGGGTGGAATCCCTTGGATAATCGATAAGACCTCGGTATGTGAGATAGTGAAAACTGAATTAGGAAAGAGAAAAATCGCGTTATTATTTTATGGGGGTGCAATTGATCGTATTTTCGCTCTCTTGATCGATAAGACCTCAGCGTGATGAAGTGAAAATCAAGCGGAGTTACCGTGAATAATTAGATGGGAAAACTATGAGAGAAGATCTGCGCAATCGTTTTGTTTAAATGGAATAGTGTCTTATTATAAACGAAGAAAGAGTTTGTTGAAACTTGATCAATGCGAGAAAAATATTATGATTGCTTGATTATGATAAACTGATTACTTAATACAATTACATTTACGATTACTTACAAAATATTCTGACGCTTATGAAGAAAATATCAGCTATGTTTGTAAGTGAATCTGCGCAATCGTTTTCTTTTAATGGTTTGTGCCGTAAACAACAAGACTTGCTGTGTAGCGCTGTTACACTGTTTGTTTTTATAAAGAATGTAAGAGAGAGAAAAATTATTTACAAAAAGTTATAGTTATTTTTACGATTAAACAAAATCGGAAATATATCAATCCGTGAATTTATAGGAAAATTAACTAAACAGTGGTGATACTGTAAAATGAAAATAAACCTTAAACAAAGGAATAAAAAATGAAATGCGAGTGGGATTGCTGAAATTTTGACGATGTGTTTTATCCGGTTATTTGTTAACGTATGCTTTTTTACTAAATATCTCGTTAAATATGTTGAAATAGATTCAGCGTGACAAGTAAAACCCCCATCTGGTGCTTATTTTATTGGAATATTGTTGTGATTATGAATAAAAAGTCGGTTAGGTTTTTAAGGTTTGCAGCTTTAATAACAAAACTAACGCAGTATCCACCATTTCGTGTAGTATCAGACCACATAATTTATTTTATACCACTGGTCATACTATGCGGGGCGGCTTTGTAGTTTTAACATATTGAGACTGTTGTGTGAAAGGTTTCTCAGAAATTAAGAAAATGTTTTATGCTTTGGCGTGCGATCAATTTTAATGAGTGAAGTAGAAAAGTTTAAATGTTAGTTGAACTGCGGTAATTCTTGCGATGGTATCTAATTATACACCATAAAAATTCAGCATGCGTCAATTTATTAGCGTGTGCATATTTATTAACAAATCTTCAAATGTGGCAAATATTGAATGCTCAGTAAAGAACTAATAAAATTATTTTGTTAATACTTCTGACATTTGATACATTGGTATGAATTTTATGTAAAGATAAAATGTTGATAAAGCAGTTGGAACGATTATTTTTTTGCTTGGATTTTGTTTAGTCGACCAGAATGAAAGTTGTATTACCTGTAACTAACTGATTTGCTGAAAATTGACAGAGCTGTTTCTATTTTAGTATATATTTTATTATGGTAGAATTAATTTGGCGCCGTATTACACTCGGTGTAACCATGTTACGATACTAAAATATCGCTATGGCTATGATAAAAATTGCAAAGGTTTTGTTTTCATTTATGAAACATGTATACAAACAAATGGCGGTTACACACATGTATATATGTCCCGAAAGTTGATATATTCCAAACAGATTGTGAGACACATGACTTTATTCAAGTATCTTACATACACGTAACAATATACATATTGGGTTTTCTAAATCATTTCTTATTAAAACATAACTCAGATTATTTAACCGTGATTAATTCGATGACGAATATGATTATCATGTGACATTAATGTAGTATCGCGAAATTATTTTGCACTTATTTTAATAGATTGATGTGAGTGAGAAGGATTCTGATATTTAGAGTATAGAGTTGTTTCAGTGTATGAGCTGTTCAGTTCTTAAATTTCGTTTCATATGCACGAAAGAGAAGTTACGTAGAGATTTCGCATTGTCGCAAACGATTACAAAATCGGAAATATATCAATCCGTGAATTTATAGGAAAATTAACTAAACAGTGGTGATACTGTAAAATGAAAATAAACCTTAAACAAAGGAATAAAAAATGAAATGCGAGTGGGATTGCTGAAATTTTGACGATGAATTTTATCCGGTTATTTGTTAACGTATGCTTTTTCCTAAATATCTCGTTAAATATGAAGGATATTTTATTATTGTTAAAAGATTGAAGAAGAATTTGAATTATTTCAATTGTTATACCTCAGTATATTGACATACAGTGTGATGGATGTGACCGGCGTTTGATCAATTTTTTTTTAATTGTTTATAATTCTAACTTGAATTTTTTGGTATAATATTAAATTGTTAGATTTTATGTTAATGTGGAAAATAAATAAATACTTTTTGAAAATTCATATTGGAAATACGAAGTGACTTGTGGTGCAGCTTTCGTATATCTGAAGAGAAATATTGTTGTCTACTGATTTTTTTTTTGAAGGTTTTATGAAGTTGTTTATGAGGTGTTAAGAAGCGGTATGAAGGTAAATCGTTTGCTTTGTAGCGTATAGTTGCTACACATTACATGTTGCATTGGAGTTGCGGAGTAGTTCATGGCGGGCCTCTAAAATCGGTATGGGGGTATTTTATCATTTATATTTAGCATAACGGTTTGTACATGAAAAATTACTTAACTGCTTCCAAAATGTAGAGCCACGAGATTATTTGTGACGTCGCTTATAGGAGATATGATCGCAATTTCATGTATTCGCGCCTGGACGTTGAAGTGCATTTTTGATAAATTTTGATGAAATTGGTCATGGCAGCGTTTATGAACTCTACATATTGTTGCGGTGCATTGAAGGTTATTCTGTTATAATAAACTTAATTTTATAATTTCGTGAAGTTGTGTGTAGCGTTGTTTTTAAAAATACATTGTAACGCGTTTACCATCTATCGGTAATTCAATAAAGAAGATCAAATCAGAATAAGGTTGAGATGCTTAATATTTTGGTATTATGCTCAGATTAGATTACTGATAACATTTTACCCAATTTAGGTGAATGTAAAACAACTAATTTTATACGTTTCATCTCCGCATAATAAAATTGGATTTTTCCAACTTGAAAAGTAAAATAAAATCAGTACATGGTAAACACTTTTAAATCGCAATTCTAAATATAGCAGATACTGTTATTTATATTGTAGTATAAGGCCTTTATCGTTGTCAGAGAACATTTCTCAACTATTTTAAAATTAAATTTAATATACATGAATGATTGGATGATTAAAAATTTGTAACGGGCTTAATGATCCGTAATGATACACATTTCATTCTCTAAAACGATTCATAACGCCCAAGTTCGTAGTTCTAAATTTTGAATTTTCAATAAAGATCGATTATTTGTCATGTAGCTTTATTTTCGAGTCAATATGACATTGTATTGATATTTAATTCATAATGTCATTGTTGCTTCATATTGAAATGCATTTTTGATATATGTTTACCAGTTAATTACTCGGTTATTGTAATGTATGATTATTTACGGTTAATATTATTTTTTCTTAAATGTATATTCGCACGTTATTTCTGTAAAGTAAAATGATTATGAAGTACTAAATGATTTCAAATAAACTTTTTGTGATAAAAAAAATGTAAAATGCTGAAAGTGCAGTTAATATCTCGGAGTAATGGAAATATTTCAAATGTTTCTGTTTTAATGTATGATTATTTACGGTTAATATTATTTTTTATTAAATGTATATTCGCACGTTATTTCTGTAAAGTAAAATGATTATGAATTACTAAATGATTTCAAATAAACTAATTCCTTGGAATACTAAAGTTTTTTTGAATTCATACCCGTTTACATTTTCACTGAGAGTATATTTTTTAAAACAATAAAACTTTTAAAACATTAATTATTGCCCCGAGCTTGAACTTTTCATTTTTCTCCATCTTGTTCCACTCGTTTTCAATAATTCACGTGTGTTAAAAATGTGGGTTTTTTATTCAGCATTTATAAAATTGTTTTACGTTGAAACTACATACATACTTCTTTAATCTAGTGACATACCGTTGCAAAGTATTAAAAATTTAGCATCAAGTGAAAACACTCGCCAACTTGAAATAAAATTATTTTAATATTACAATATAATGTACACGTTTTCGTTAATAAGTCACGATTTTACTATTCACAAGCAGAAATATAGTATTGAATTTTTCCGATTATTTCACATTTATATATTCTCAATTTCAAAATGTTGAGTTTAGATTCAAATTTAAACTTTTTTCATTTGTGATTGTATATCATTCATTTTCAGTTACAAGTGAATCCTACAAAAATATGCGTGAGATGATAATACAATATCGAATAATTTCGTGATCCAATGACATTATATCTTACATTGCTATGGAGGAATCTTATATACTATATTTTTATTATGCGGTAGCAGCTTAAACAAACAAACACGGACAGGTAACATACTTGAACAGAAAACAAAAAATTATCTAGGTAAATCAGCTACCCATTATAATATTAGTCAAAACTAGAGCTGCAAAGTCAGGGAAAATTTATGATCAACTCCGGGTGCAGTTCGAAATAAAATTCTGGTTCCGACTGTAGAAAAAAAAAGATGACTCCGTGTTTTTAAAAAAATCGATTTCAACTTTTGACCAAAAAATATCAGTGTATGCATAACTATTAGGAACGCTTAGTAAAAGTAATGATTTTGCAGTCTTAATCAGAAGTTATACATAATACTCTTCATCGATGCTCTGCAATTTTGACTCCAGATAGTTTAAAAAATAAGACTGCGGCTCCATTGGAAAAACATGTTGAACTTCGAATAGCCCTGATTAAAACAAAAACCGAATTCACTGAAGTTGTAGATTTGTACCCTCATTATCATTTATCAAATAAATATTTAATCTTTTTAAACCCCACACATACATAAAACATTACCATGATCTCAATTATACCGCTACAGTTACATTAAAAATAATGTGACATGAAAGTAAAGGCGCAGATGTATTCCTAAAACACATTTATTAATATTCAATATTATTATTCATAATTATTTTACTTTACAGAAATAACGTGCGAGTATTAATTCTATGAAAAGTATTATTAAGCGCAAATAATCGTACATTACAACAGAAACATTTGAAATATTTCTTTTACTCCGAGATATTAACTGATAAATTGCCTACACTTTCAGCATTTTACATTTTTTTTATCACAAAAAGTTTATTTGAAATCATTTAGTAATTCATAATCATTTTACTTTATAGAAATAACGTGCGAATATAGATTTATTAAAAAATAATATTAACCGAAAATAATCACACATTAAAACAGGAACATTTGAAATATTTCCATTACTCCGAGATATTAAATGCACTTTCAGCATTTTACATTTTTTTTATTACAAAAAGTTTATTTGAAATCATTTAGTACTTCATAATCATTTTACTTTACAGAAATAACGTGCGAATATACATTTAATAAAAAATAGTATTAACCGTAAATGATCATACATTACAACAACCGAGTAATTAACTAGTAAACATATATCAAAAATGCATTTCAATATGAAGCAACAATGACATTATGAATTAAATATCAATACAATGTCATATTGACTCAAAAATAAAACTACATGACAAATAAACGATCTTCACTGAAAATTCAAAATTTAGAACTACGCACTTGGGCGGCATGAATCGTTTTAGAGAATGAAATGTGTATAATTACGGATCATTAAGCCCGTTACAAATTTTAATTCATCTAATCATTCATGTATATTAAATTTAATTTTAAAATAGTTGAGAAATGTTCTCTGACAACGATAAAGGCCTTATACTACAATATAAATAACAGTATCTGTTATATTTAGAATTACGATTTAAAAGTGTTTACCATGTACTGATTTTATTTTACTTTTCAATGATTTTTACTGAAAGCAACCGTATTTGTTACCGCAACAAGTTGGAAAAATCCAATTTTATTATGCGGAGATGAAACGTATAAAATTAGTTGTTTTACATTCACCTAAATTGGGTAAAATGTTATCAGTAATCTAATCTGAACATAATACCAAAATATTAAACATCTCAACCTTATTCTGATTTGATCTTCCTTATTGAATTACCGGTAGATGGTAAACGCGTTACAATGTATTTTTAAACACAACGCTACACACAAATTCACAAAATTATAAAATTAAGTTTATTATAACAGATTAATAACAGAATATGTTTGAACATAAACGCTGAAATTCCCTTATAGAGTTCATAAACGCTGCCATGACCAATTTCATCAAACTTTATCAAAAATGCACTTCAACGTCCAGGCGCGAATACATGAAATTACGATCATTTCTCCTATGAGCGACGTCACAAATAATCTCGTGGCTCTACATTTTGGAAGCAGTTAAGTAATTTTTCATGTACAAACCGTTATGCTAAATATAAATGATAAAATACCCCCATACCGATTTTAGAGGCCCGCCATGAACTACTCCGCAACTCCAATGCAACATGTAATGTGTAGCAACTATACGCTACAAAGCAAACGATTTACCTTCATACCGCTTCTTAACACCTCATAAACAACTTCATAAAACCTTCAAAAAAAAAATCAGTAGACAACAATATTTCTCTTCAGATATACGAAAGCTGCACCACAAGTCACTTCGTATTTCCAATATGAATTTTCAAAAAGTATTTATTTATTTTCCACATTAACATAAAATCTAACAATTTAATATTATACCCAAAACATTCAAGTTAGAATTATAAACAATTAAAAAAAAATTGATCAAACGCCGGTCACATCCATCACACTGTATGTCAATATACTGAGGTATAACAATTGAAATAATTCAAATTCTTCTTCAATCTTTTAACAATAATAAAATATCCTTCATATTTAACGAGATATTTAGTAAAAAGCATACGTTAACAAATAACCGGATAAAACTCATCGTCAAAATTTCAGCAATCCCACTCGCATTTCATTTTTTATTTCTTTGTTTTAAGGTTTATTTTCATTTTACAGTATCACCACTGTTTAGTTAATTTTCCTTCACGGATTGATATATTTCCGATTTCGTTTAATCGTTTGCGACAATGCGAAATCTCTACGTAACTTCTCTTCTGAAACGAAATTTAAGAACTGAACAGCTCATACACCGAAACAACTCTATACTCTAAATATCAGAATCCTTCTCCCTCACATCAATCTATCAAAATAAGTGCAAAATAATTTCGCGATACTACATTATTGTCACATGATAATCATATTCGTCATCGAATTAATCACGTTAAATAATCTGAGTTATGTTTTAATAAGAAATGATTTAAAAAACCCAATATGTATATTGATACGTGTATGTAAGATACTTGAATAAAGTCATGTGTCTCACAATCTGTTTGGAATATATCAACTTTCGGGACATATATACATGTGTGTAACCGCCATTTGTTTGTATACATGTTTCATAAATAAAAACAAAACCTTTGCAATTTTTATCATGGCCATAGCGATATTTTAGTATCGTAACATGGTTACACCCATATGCATATTACGTAGCTACATCTCTGCCGAGTGTAATACGGCGCCAAATTAATTCTATCATAATAAAATACTAAAATAGAAACAGCTCTGTCAATTTTCAGCAAATCAGTTAGCTACAGGTAATACAACTTTCATTCTGGTCGACTAAACAAAATCCAAGCAAAAAAATAATCGTTCCAACTGCTTAATCAACATTTTATCTTTACATAAAATTTATACCAATGTATCAAATGTCAGAAGTATTAACAAAATAATTTTATTAGTTCATTACTGAGCATTCAATATTTGCCACATGACGCATGCTGAATTTTTATGATGTATAATTAGATACCATCGCAAGAATTACCGCAGTTCAACTAACATTCAAACTTTTACACTTCATTATTAAAATTAATCGCACGCCAAAGCATAAAACATTTTCTTAATTTCTGAGAAACCTTTCACACAACAGTCTCAATATGTTAAAACTACAAAGCCGCCCCGCATAGTATGACCAGTGGTATAAAATAAATTATGTGGTCTGATACTACACGAAATGGTGGATACTGCGTTAGTTTTGTTATTAAAGCTGCAAACCTTAAAAACCTAACCGACTTTTTATTCATAATTGCAACAATATTCCAATAAAATAGGCACCAGATGGGGGTTTTACTTGTCACGCTGAATCTATTTCATCATATTTAACGAGATATTTAGTAAAAAAGCATACGTTAACAAATAACCGGATAAAATTCATCGTCAAAATTTCAGCAATCTCACTCGCATTTCTTTTTTTATTCCTTTATTTAAGGTTTATTTTCATTTTACAGTATCACCACTGTTTAGTTAATTTTCCTATAAATTCACGGATTGATATATTTCCGATTTTGTTTAATCGTAAAAATAACTATAATTTTTTGTAAATAATTTTTCTCTCTCTTACATTCTTTATAAAAACAAACAATGTAACAGCGCTACACAGCAAGTCTTGTTGTTTACGGCACAAACCATTAAGAGAAAACGATTGCGCAGATTCACTTACAAACATAGCTGATATTTTCTTCATAAGCGTCAGAATATTTTGAAGTAATCAGTTTATCATAATCAAGCAATCATAATGTTTTTCTCGCATTGATCAAGTTTCAACAAACTCTTTCTTCGTTTATAATAAGACACTATTCCATTTAAACAAAACGATTGCGCAGATCTTCTGTCACAGTTTTCCCATCTAATTATTCACGGTAACTCCGCTTGATTTTCACTTCATCACGCTGAGGTCTTATCGATCAAGAGAGCGAAAATACGATTAATTGCGCCCCCATAAAATAATAACGCGATTTTTCTCTTTCCTAATTCAGTTTTCACTATCTTACATACCGATGTCTTATCGATTATCCAAGGGATTCCACCCCCCGTTTAAACAATAGCGCGATTTTTCTCTACCCCCAATTCGTCGAAGTCTTATCGATTAAGTGGCGAAAAATTAAACCATACCGTGATTTTTCTCTTTCCCAATTCTCATGCCAAGGTCTTATCAAGAGAGAGAAATACTATAATACCTGACGAAAAAGCTGGACATGTAGGACCAGTCTCTGTGAATTCGTTCATGGACAAGAGGCTATGGGAGGCTCTAATTTAGGAAACGTGAGCAACCTAATATACTACTCACCGCGTCCCCCTAAAGCAGGGGTCTCAAACTCGCGGCCCGCGGGCCAATTGCGGCCCGCAGGACGATAGTTTGTGGCCCTCGTCTTGGTATGAAAGTTTAATGTTAGTGCGCCCGTAAGTCACTCAGCTCAGTTAGAATGATTGATGCATTTAATATATGATCAGGACACGTAGAGCAAAACAAAATATTTCATAATATATCCCCCGAAAGGCATATGCGTTACGGTAACCTACTAGTACCGTACCTGTAGGCATGATATTCGATGGACCTTTTCCGACCTTTGACCCCCAAAAATTTTCTTATACTTCACCATTGCAAATTTCTTGGTGCTTATTTTAGAGGTGGCTTCGCTTGTTGAAGCTTATAAACTGGGGTATATGTTTCACATCATCATTTTGATTCGAAACATTCAACAACCTGTTTTTCAATAGTACTGGTAGAGAAGTTTAGCCTTGTCTATCACTGCTATTTCTGGACTGATTTTTGATTACTGCAATTTTAAGCTACGACGTTCAAGTAATCAGAATGATCATTGAGTTCTTTGATTCATACTTGAATTTCTGAAACACAACCAAAAACTAACAAATAGCATGCAAAAACGAGGTAATGTTTACAAACATGCCTGAAAATCTTTCTGAGTGACAAGTGTCTGAGCGTTTGCGAAAAAGTCTATTGTTACGTCACTCTTTGCGTCTTGCTGATTAGCCAATGTTACGGAATAAACAAAGAAGTAGAGAGAAAGGTCCATCGCGGAACTGCTAACATTTATGTTTTGCGTTAGAAAAATAGAGAAAGAAGATTTAACTTTCTGAGCTATGCTTTATTGTGGAAAACCTGATGCGGCCCGGACTCACTCAGAATCCGTCTCGGCGGCCCCCAGGTAAATTGAGTTTGAGACCCCTGCCCTAAAGCCTAAAGTGAGGTCAAAATAGTGTCTGGCAGCAGCCGTCACGCTCCGATGGTTCGTATGAAAGTTGGTAATGATACCGGAAAAGCAGAGAATATAGGACAGATGGTAACACATATTTATTGTAGTAAAAGCGTCTTTTCCGTAAAACATGCAACTTTCGGAAGTTGGAACAAGGCAAAATTTGTTACTAAATTTCTAAGAAACATTTTAAAATCATTTTCAGGTTTTCAGGTGCGCTACGAAACTGAAAGATAAACGGCCTCGTCTTGCGGCCTACATGGAAGTTTTCGTCTTCTATCCCGATTATGAGCCTTCGATCATTTGGTTAAAAGGAGAAACTTTCGAACAAGCATTCAATAAGAAATAAATTTTTTTTTTCACGGACAGTAACAATTACAATGTTAGACGAATAAAAAATGTACGTACAGTGCAAAAACAAATTAGAATTATAGATGCTGTATATCAATCATGTTCAAAAAGATTATTCGCTTGTAATCGTAAATATATAACTTACAATAACTCAGCATTTTTATTGATAAAGCAATTTTACTACAAGAGTATTAAACACATGACAACTATTTTTGATTGAATATTGTGATGTCTTGATGGTGTATTTTTTAGATTTTAGATCAGTGGTTTCCGAACCGAGTTTATTTTTTACCAACGGTTTAGGCGAGACAAATTAGAGGGTTACGAACAGAATGTACCAGACGAAAAGAATACATGTAGTTTAGTAACTGAATTCACTGGAGCAATAACAATTATATGAGTAGCTACTGACAATGGTTCAGAATTTTGGAAACAACTGGTCTAGTCTTTTTCAGGGAACATCATAAATAATATCGTTATCATTTTGACGCTTAAACAACGGAAACACTCAAGAAATGTTGACTTAGTTTAAATTGGAAATTATGCATTTTGCGTAGGGCTCATGAACATCAGTCTGTGTTCGTATACAAAAGGTAAAATATCAGGATATCGCGAGGAAAAAAACTTCTAAAATCCGTCTGGATAACTTTGATGGGTTGCTTACTCTCCCTTTAATGCGCTTTGCGATTACAGAAGAACTGCATAAGCTTGCACAAAGAATCGTTCTTGTATTCATCTGACGTCGAGGAGCTATTTTGGTTTTTGCTCTTTGCAAGATTTAATATGGTATTTGGGTTTATTTGTTTCCTTTTTCCTTCTAGTTTCAAAGTATTTACAATTTTTGTTTTCTCAATATGAGAAAGTTTTAGTTTTTCAAACCAGTTTTTGCCAGTTACTGATTCTCCCTTTTTTTCTAAACTTTCCTCAATATCTCGGTATTTGATAGAGTCATAAGCGTCACAAAGAAAATTTATCTTTTCTTTAACACTCCAGAAAAAAGGATGTTGTAGTATACCATTTGTATCAACACTTTTTTCTAACATTCTATCAATCAAGTCCTTCGCCGTGCCCTCGTCGGAGCCGTGTAATAGTCCTTGTTTTTCGTCTTCCTCCCTTACTTTCGTGAGTAGACTATCAAAAATGTCTCCCAGAAATGCAATATCTTTGGCTTTATCAACCTCGCCGCTTTTGTCACCTGCTTGCCTAGATTCTGTAAGAACTATTTTTGTGGGGTCTTGCTGACTTTGCTCATGACAAGATAAGTAAATGTGCTCAGCCGTTATTCGACCAAACGTTTTTTCAATTTTATGCAAATGATCAATAGCTTCGGTCACTTGCAACAATATCGACATGATAAAATTGTCCGACAGAGGAAAGGTTTTTTCTGCCAAATGCTGTTGAAGGTTCGTTTTGTATATATCGAGTGAACTTAACTTCAAGTCTTTGTAGAGTATTTCAGTTTGACTAAATTCTAGTGTCACGTTTTTATGACTGTCTAATCTTGATCCAATTTCTGGTGTTGGTAACGAAGGATTCAAAAATATTATCATGCTGTGCAGCACTTTTTCTCGATCATGTGGCTTGCTGAATACTTGGTTTGTGCCTGATCCTACCACTATGTCCTCTTTATGGCAGTCGTTGGCAACATTGTCATGAAGCGGACTCTGTGAAATCATGTTATTCTCACATTCTGAAACTTCTGGTTCTCGATCCTGGTCTCGAATGTTAGAAGGCATCGTCCTTGTCTAATGTCTGCATTAGGTTGATGCAACTGTGACTGCTTTGAGCTAACAAACCTCTTGAAAAACTTTTAACTTCCTTGTCATGATATAAACGACGTATGCGTTTGTCGATCACACAAGGTCGAAATGAAATATAAAATCGACAAGAGTGATGCTATCTGTTTCAGGCAAGTTGAATACCTTGTATAGCTGTATATTAAAAATGAATATGTTACGTATTATTTGTTTTCGAAGATGACTAGTTACATCGGTGTATTTGAAACCGTTCTCTGGGTGACGCGCAATCATTGGTGTGTTTGGGAGCGATACGAAGGCTTGGTGTCCTGGTCATATAAATAGCTTGATATAAATATTCTGTGGGCGAAGATGTAATATCTTAGAATAAACATGAATCTCTAATCAGTAAAGTACTGGGTGAATGCCGGAATACAAAAAACTCATATTCAACCAGTACACATTACGCTTTATGGCTTTGGTCAGGCTTTCTATTATTAGGCTATATTATTACTAGTACGCACACTTTCAATAACGTCATTTTAGTCTGGCAGATAAGGACATTTTTGGCCCAAGTTTGATTTCAGACATAAAGTTTTTTTTTATTTGAGATAATTCATCTTGGGGTCATTGCCCATCATTTTTACATGGATGTGGAGTTTGCAGCCTTGAGCAATTTTTTTTACGGCTCGATATTTGTATTAGTGTTTTTCGTCAAACCCGTGCATCATAATGACGCACAACCTGAACCATAACCTGTTACAATACTATGTTTAGGTTGTGCGAAATCTTGGTGCACAAACTACGCAAGCACCAGATTTACTAAGAAATAAAATCAATAACTTTTAGGTATTTGTTGAGCCCAGCTTTGAGTCGCGACCCATATACAGTATATGGAAATACTGTCGAAAATACGCGTAAAATAAAGAGTACTATTTCAAAATACCCGTTTTTGTTGCAATTAACAATACAAGCCTGCTAATGCAGTCGCCAGTGTTTCAAGAAGAACAGTCAATTATTTGTTAGCGAGAATTGTTATGCAGCGGGATGACCACGACGACGCAGTGAAAGATAATGATATCACAAGAACAAGAATGAGAAAATTGCTACATTTTATAGTATATCCCTGGGAAAGAATGTAGTTCATTCTTATGTTCCATGCCAATGCTTTTCAAACTACCATAGACTCTCAACACTTTTGCTTCTTCTCTTCTATAAAAATACATTGTTATTATATATTCCATTCCGCATTTCCATCTGTTTGTTCGTGCTCCCAGATAACCGATCAGCGGCCTTCAAGAAGGACGGGGTCCCCTTTTAAGAAACCCTGTCATAAACTAAAAGAGGCGACCGTGCTCTTGCCTGTTGTCATGCTGTCCCTGGAATTCAGCTACAACAAAAATTTCACCAAAACGGATTTTTAAATTTTATGATTTTATTATTATTCTCAACATTGAATGATATACGGGTGGTAAAATGCCAAGTTATTCCAACAACATGATTTACTAGGAAATAAAATCAATAACTTTTAGGTATTTGTTGAGCCCATCTTTGAGTCGCGACCCATATACAGTATATGAAAATACTGTTGAAACATACGCGTAAAATGTTTTGCAATTTACAACCAATATTTTGTATGTAACTTTGTTTGACAGAGCCCCAAGAGCTCTAACTACAAATATCAAAAATGTGAGGCCAAAAAAGTCACACTGCAACATTGTCAAATGTGCTGTATTTACGATAGATAACAGGTTTACCAAAAAGAATTACATGAAAAATGGTAAAATAAAGATCAATTCAGCAATATCTACTTGGTGATGTGCATCTGTTGATGATTTTATGTGTCTGTTTCGGAAGTTTAATAACAGAATTAATTGTGGTTGTTGGGGATGTTTTAAAAAAAGGTTGCATGGAAAAAAGTTTTCACAAAAAGGTTTGATAGTAGTACAGAAGTAGAAAAAATACTCCCCCATGTTTTTTTTCATTTGATAACCACGCCACAGAACTTCCCCGATAAGTATACGCAGCAATTGCGAGAGGCAGAAATGCCAAGATGGGATTTCATCGCATTGCGAACCAATATTAGCAATTCTTATATATATTCGCGCATTCCCATCTGAGCAGCGTGGAAAAGATTATACCCATCTACACACTTTTAAGAACTATGTCAGATGAGCGTCATATTATCGAATATCAGTAAAGGAATAGTGCAATGGGAAAAGACATACAAGGCGGAACTTTCAGTGGTATGCAATCAAATAATCTTATTGTAGAATATATATTTAAAAACATTTCGTCACGAAACTTTTTGCATCTGGCTGAGCTTAGATACCAATTGGCACTCATGTAAACTGGTAAGACTGTAAGATGCACGCTATGGAGCATTTGAGTGGGTATTGCTGTTTCTATTGCAGATGTTACTGATCTTTTTGTATTAAAGATTTACTGGCATCACCGATTTAAGGATGTTGGAAACCAACACGCAATATTACAAAACTTACTTTCAACACGCGGTTTGAATGAATGAAAAAGCTGAAATTAGTATTCTTCAGAACAGCATACAAATTCTATTGAATGAAATCATACACAAAAGCTCGTCAAAAACCTATAGCTCAATAATCAAGTGGAATTTGATGCATGTGCGCAAAAATATGCGCGTTACTACGTACAACCGAAGCACGCAGGAAAATGTGTGTGATGTACTAGTATTCAAAACGTTGACTCAACTATGTTGGCATAACAGGTGCACATCTCGGTTTCGCATACGCATACCTTCAATCTCCACAAGGATATATTAATTTTGCTAAAGTCAATGCAGCACTGAAAGGTTGCGGTTCGTCCAAAAGAAAACACGTTACACATCTTTAGATACCAGTGGATAGTTTTACATGGCCTTGTTCGGAGTGAAAGACGAGGTCAAATATTCCAATCCAATTCAACTAATAAAATATTTCCCAAGTCCCTAAGCTTAAACTAGAAAAACGAAATGCGCGCGGCAACGCAAATGTAGTTTGAAGAGCGCAATAGAAAGTGGCTAGATGCTGTCGATGGATCTTGGCTTGTATTAGTGAAATAAACTACCATTTATTCTACTAAAATTGAATTTCTGACATTGTAAGGAGATTCAATGTTACTATGTATGCAAAACTAAACCATTTAGTTATGAAATAATCGTTTTTAACAAAAGAGCGCTCCTGAAGTATTCGTACCAAGATGGCGCACAACCTGAACATTGTATGTTTACCAGGTTGGGGTTCAGGATGTGCGTCATCTTGGACCGAATACTTTAAATCCACTTAAAAAAAATTGCTCAATATTATATACTCCACACCCACCTGGATATCATTATATATGTCATATACATTATATCTAAACAATAAAAAAAACTTTATGTCCCAAAACAATGTTAAGGCCCGATTCTGCCGGACTATTTGTTTGATGAACTTCCTTGAAACTATTTCAAATCATCGATGAATAAGTAGTATATGACTTATGGGCCCTAGGGCTGGGAATGGATAACCGATTAATCGGTTAAACGATTTTAGATGGTTAACGGTTACGATTTATTTTAACTGTTAACTGACATCTCAGGTACAAATCAATTCTTTCAAAAATGATTACGTCTTCGCAAATTTATCTCCTGTGGCGTTTAATTCAAAAGAATATCGCTAACTGTATTGGTGAGTACCTAATAAATGTGAAAAATAATTGAAGTACCAAAATTGCTGATTATGCAAATTTGACGATAATTAATTATGAATCAGTTTTCGGTCGAAATATATTGTTCACGATTTTATTTCAAAATCATATATGGTATATTCAATGTCAACCAATAAGTGCTTAGTTGATGCTGTTTTTCTTTATATATCTCGAAGTAGAATTTGCACATCAAACACTGAAAATTTGGCACATAAATGACATTTCATAACGGAATCGGGTTTCACTAAAATACTTCCATATGTCCTACCCACGCTACATATATCTTGCAGCATAGTGATCATGAAACTATCTCGATTCGTGAATAATTTTGAGCGATACCGGGATAAGGTCACGCGAAAATGTCGTGTAACCATTGTGACGTAACAAGCTAAATTATAAATTATTATGTGAACGTCACGCTGCGGTTAACCGGTTAATTTTACCCGGTTAACGATTAATTTTACCCGGTTAACGGTTAAAGTGTTTTCCCTGAAATTCCCAGCCCTACTTATGGCCCGTTCGATGACATTATCGCCTAGTAATCCCTTTTAAATCATTTTTATTACCTAAATATAAAGGTTCCAATTATTTAGCCATTTATCCCCGACCGGATTTGTGATCAAATGGTCAAATATCAGTTTTCCGATGTTATAGATATAATTGCTACTTTCTGGTAAATTTTAGGTCGCCATTCAAATATATATATTATGTGTATTGGAACGCCATTACATGTAATTCTGTCTTTTTTGATGATTTATATTTTACAGTGTCCAAATTAAATACGATTACGGGATAATTGGTCATTCCATTGTGAGGAACTCAAAGAAACAGCATACTTCTTGTTTAATACTGAAATTGCCGATATATATTTTCAAAATTTCAATATACAAGGTGTATGTTTAAAATGAATGACGCTGATATCTGCCTTCATTTTATGTGTATCGAATCAGTGTTCGAATAAATAATGTCATCACCCGATTCCAAACTATATACTTCGGAAATAGTAAATGAAATTAGATTTTTAATAGATACAGACGCCCGATATTTTTGTTTTTCGTGTTGCCAGTACCAAAGTAATGCCTATATATTTGGCCCAGGAATACACTTGCAGTCAACTCTGAACATTGTATACAAGGAAATGACCTTTGTTCTAACAAATCCTGATGTGATAATCGACCAGCGCATCATGAGGTACGCATGAGCGCATTGTGCAATACAAATCTTCAGTTTATAAATACATCAGGTGTCAACTAACAATATTTCAACAAAAGAGCAATTTTAAATGTGTCGATGGTAAAATGACTAGTATGCTAGGTAAATGATAAAAAAGTGTATTGAAAGTCGTATGAAATATTGAAGAATTGTACAGAATTTAATACATAGACGTGAAAAAAAAATATTCCACATCATGTCTACTCGTTCGTATAATAAACGTTGGTCATAGTCAACAAGGGATTAGATTCGGCCGAACCCGTTCTTGGAATGTTGTGATAATCGGCAAACCTATTTTTGAGGCTTGAGGGTATAGAAAGAGCTATATGATCGGTCTGGTTTCTGAAATTAGCGAACCCGTTGTTAGTGAATTCGGCACAAAATATAACCTGTTATAGAAATTTTGAACCCCATAACTGCTTCCAGCCCCTCTTGTGTGAAGACACAAAGTGCAACAAATAAACAATTTTAACATTAGGTCTAACTGTGGTCGACGGAACATAAAATAACATTTTTCGCAATTTGATCAAATAGCGTCTTGTTCGTCGGGCAGTTCACCGAAGAGCAGACTGTCTCATTCAACTCAGACTCACTCCCAATAACATACCGAGAAGTTAAGTTCCTGTGAAAGACTCCAAAAAGACTTGGGAGAATGATATTTTCGCGTAGAATTTTAAGTCAGAATTTAGCCAATTCCAAGGAATTTTTATCGCGGAATTGGTTTGATCTACTGCGACGGTGGTGATCAGGTGGTGTTGGAATTCGCTAGTTTATCCCACAGCAGGAATGTTGGCACTTGTGCAATCTTGATGTGAAGATATCTCGTTTCAATCACATGGACATGTGTGTTATACATATTCATAATGTGATACCGATAGCGCCAATATTGCCAGTCTTCGTTCCGGCACTCGGGGCCAACGCTGGGGAAGATTAGCAAAACTATGAGAAATTATGGGTTCCATTACATTTGAGCCCGTGTACATTTGAACCCACTTACATTTGAACCACGTACATCTGAACCCACGACAATTGCACCTGAATACTATTGCACCTATGGAAATTTTTTTGTTTTACGGATATTTGAACCCATACTAACCCTAACCCATGGGTTTTAGCACCCGCATATAGATTGAACCCACGGATATACACATGGGTTCAAATGTACAGGGTTCAAATGTACGTGGGTTCAAATGTACCGTCACCGAAATTATGATCCATCACACTGTTGAGCTGTTTTCTCGTCTTTCACGAGATCAATGTCGCGATGTAAAACAAGAGAGTAATTCTCAATGATGTGAGCACGAAAGCCAAAACGAAGTAGTTCAAGTATGCAATCTATCAAAGTAGACTACCGCTAACGCAGTCTTCACGTCTTTGCCTGACCACCTTCTAATTTGGATGACGTCATCGCACACAAATCGCACGTCATTGACCCATATCGAGGAAATCAGATCGTAGATCGGTCTGAAACTCTGTCTAAAATATATTTAATTATGGATTGATGTTGTCTTTACAGTTTTAGGGGCGCATTGCTAGGCGCGGATAGCACATGCAGCGCAAAAGATGAGCAAGAACCGTGTTATTGTTAGTTGCCAATTCAACCACGTTCATGGAATCGTAGAGAATTATGTATATATCGTCACGCTAATAACCGAATTGCGTAAGTCTTTTTTAGCAGTTTTGACAAAAACGTAAAAAACTTTCTAATGATATTGTTATGCCATTGAGAGTCAATAATTTGCCATGGTTTAATTTTTTGATCGTAGCCGGATTTAAGTTAATTTGCATGACGCAGTTAAGTGACGTCATAATGGCGCACTGTGACTTAGGCAGAAATGTGTCTATGACTTGGGGACATACGCAATTTTGCAACTTTACTATATGCACCAGTCCTGAAAACTAAACATTCCAAAAACAAATGTAATTCTCAGTATCTACAATGTCTAATGGGTTTATAAATCGTTCAATGATCTTTGGATTTCAGAATTCAAACGTTCTGGGTGTACTCATGAATGTCACGGAAAGCCTGCGACAGGCATTCTTAATCGCATTATAAACATCACTTAAAATTTTCACGATTTCATTGCAAGAGCGTCTAATAAATTCAATTCCATTCAACAAGTGTGCATTCAGTCGCAGTGATATTAGCAAATCGACATTTTAGAGAAGTAGTGGCGAACGCTTTGAATTCACAATATTTATCGCTGTGCAAGCCTAAAAGCACACCTTGCATATATTTTTGCGCCATTCCCGCTGCATCTGGATCTATTACTTTTTCATCGTTTCAGTAGGCTGGAACTGTCGAATTGCTCTCGGAACATTATGATGTAACAATCCTAACTTTAACCTAATCACGTCAAAAGTCACGCTACGGTTGATTTTACCCGTATAACGGTTAAAGTGTTTTCACTGAAATTCCCAGCCCTACTAATCAGCATGTCATTGAATTTACGAACGCGCAAATGAGAAGTAGTCTTATACGTCCAGTGTTTATGTGGCAGCCCAGCATATAGAATTCGACTTGCTCGAAATAGTATTCAACGCTTCCCGACTCAAATTCCCTACGTAATATGATAATATCTCTATCTTAACCGCGAAGACTTTATCTGACGATATATTTTTCATTTTACTATATTTCGGTTTCAAACTTTCAGGACAAAATAAAAGCAAATAGTAAAAAAATTAATACCGATTGCATAATCATATTACGAAGCATATAATCACAGCGATTCGAACAAGCAAAATGCACTTCAACAATAACGATTCAGGAAAGGAATTCATAGGTCCAAACTTGTGTCAAAATTTCAAAAAGGTGCCATCTGCTCGGCGTTATAATCAAAAAAGAATATACGTTCAATGCTTCGAAATACAGCGTGCGTAGATATAAGAGATGTTTCTGGCACAACAAAAAATAAACTACGATGATGATATAATTTTTAATAAATGAATAGTTCGCAGTGTCGCTTTATAAACTATGTCATAAATATCGTACAATCACTAGAAATAAAGAAACTGAATAATATATTTAGATTTCGGTAGTTGCTTGCTCTTATGTGAAAGATGAACTTCAAGGACAAATTTAAAAATTAAAGTTAAGAGCTGTGAAACATAGCTCTCATAACACACACAAAAAAAGTGACGACATCTGTACTAAATTGTTCAAAAGTTTTGCTGCATACTAACTTTTAGTCAGTGTGCAACAATACTGTTGAATAACTTGAAACAGACAACATATTTAATTAAACAACAATGGACCCTGGACATTTGAAACACATCTTACTAGGAAAAAATAAAAGTGAAATGAACAAATCCATTTTAATCCCACGACAAAACAATTTTCAACATTAGCTCGAATGGAGGATATGGTCACCAGAGCATAAATTTTCGTAATTTTGGGGTTTCATTGTGAACGTGAGCGTTTTTATTGGGAAGAAATTTTTCGGTCATTTTCAATATTTTTAACATGACAAATTTAATCAAGTTTTTAAAAACTACACGTAAAAAGGACACGTATTTTTACTCGTTTCACGTATTTCTTACTGGTGCACAAAGTGACTTTTCAGTAAAGGCGTAATGACAGTTTGTTTAATATACGTTTATCAAAGTTTGAATGGGCGTGGTGCGGCAGTCATGTCTTGTATCGTCGCTCTGAAACTGCTTTTTCTGAAATAAATCAGTATCTTAACTACACGTATGTTAGTTAGTAAATGTAAAACCAGTAGTTGAGATATTGATTAATCGCAGAAAAAGCCGTTTCAGAACGACGATACAAGACATGATCGCATCACCACGTCCATTGAAGTTTTAATAAACGTATATCCAGAAACTTGACATGTCATTACGTCTTTATTGATAGGTCGCTTAGTGCTTCAGTAGGAAATACTTAAAACGGGTAAAAGAACGTGTCTTAGTTTCCAAAAATTTGATTATATTTGTCATGTTAAAAATATTGAAAATGACCAAAAATCTTCCCAATAAAAAAGCTTACATTCACAATGAAAACTGAAAACTACGAAAAATGAAAATTTATGCTTTAGTGACCATATCTTCATTCGAGCTAATGTTAAAATTGTTGTTTGTGCCACTTTTAATTATATTTATTTCGTGAAGAGAATAAGTTTAAAACCTAATTTTGGTAAGATTTATATACTATCCGACACTTTTTAGTTATTGTTATTAGGTAAACAATGTAGCCAAGGTAAGTCACTCATCAATTTATACCATATATATATATATATATGTTCTCCCGTTGCAAAAAACTGTTTGTATGGGCAGATGAAGGAACGATAATTAACAAAAATCATGTTTTCATCAGTCGTGCATTATTGTTTAAATAAATAACTGGATAACTGATGTCAACTATTCAGTATAAGAAAGTATAAGAATAGTTAACTATTGATTGTGCTATATATAAATATGGATTCACAAAAACAAATGACGGAACAAATAGGGAGATAGGTTAAAGTTAATTGAATTAAATTAATAATTTTCAGCGGTCATAAGTGCTATTGTATATCTTGAAAAGTACAAAACAAAAAACCCATACATGGGATTGGTAATTCGCACAACTGAGGTGAATTACATTCACAGAAGGCAATGCATATTGCACAGAAAGTACAGTCATGACAGGTAAGAAACATAGAATATAAGTTTGACAAGTTTACAGGCAATAATAAACGGGTATATTGTCTATACTTCTATCTAATAAATGCATTTAATATCAAGAAGCAAGGTTAAAACAATGCACAATGTTTTGTTCTTGCTATCAAATGTATTCCCTAGTGCGGCCGTTATCAATATCATTTTCTTACAAGTATATTTCTTACCAGTAATGCATGTACTTAATATAAAACACTGGCTATAATGTATATTACAGTAAATCATGAAACCAATCATCATGACGGTATATTGGGCTTGTGTACAAGATATTTCCTCATGTCGACAGAAGGAGTGAACTTGACGCTGTTTATTGATTTGATGCTGTCAGTTTTGTAGCCATAGGTAATACGAAGATTCTGTGGAATTAACAACAGAGTTATCCTTTCAATGATTAACAGAGACTTAGTGGGTTGTTAATTATTTTTATTTGCGTTCATAAGGAATGAACAGACGCAAAAATTTAATTTTTGCAGTTGCTCATATTGTTCACTATACCTCTATGCTTGAAAGTTATCGGCTTGCATTCTAGAAATTATTTTCAACAGAATTTTGAATAACAGCAATTTTAATTATGTTTAAAATCTTTAGACGATACTAGAGTCGATAATGCTCGGATTTACATGATATTTAAATTCAGTCACTTTGTTAATCGTGGATTTCAGTCAGTTTTTTATACTAACCGATCGTACGTGAGTCAAGAAACAACAACATTGACAAAAACCAACTTTTAAAACAAAATTTTGAAAGCGCAAGATTAGGGCACGGAGTTCTATATATATCTACATCCAGTACTATCCATATGCAATAAATTTCACTTACTTTGTTGCCAGTATGATCCAATGTTGTTTGCAACAAATCCAAGCAATCTTCAGACATGCGGGGGAAGCATACAGTTAATTCCTTTTTAACTTTTGGAACAAGTTTGCAGACAACTTTAATATAATTTGTGTCGACATATCGCTTCGAATCACTGATATTTAGAGTCTCCAACTACAAGAATACAAATATCGAATGAATATAAAATATCGATACCTACAGAGCATTGTGGGATGGGTTTGTCACATTTATACTGGGATAGAGAAAAAGATAGTTCAATCTCAAACTAACTACAGCATCTGATTGAAATATTTCAAAGCAGCACTTGATTGATGAGGTAGTACGATTATAGGTGGAGAAATCTATGACAGACCAGCAGCACCACCTCAACGCCCGCACGCACATGAATGATAAAAAAATAACTTTTTAGGGACAGTTTCTGAAAGGTAAGTACAATACAATCCATTATTATAACAAATGTAGAATAAACGCAGCGATGCATTGATCGCACAGAAGTGTAATTCGAAAATTGACCGGGGGTAAATAATATTTGATCATCTGTTTTGCATTCGGTTTAGCGGGGTCAACAGTCACTGGAGCATTAGTTTAAATATGACACCAGGAACAGACATATCAGTGATCAAGAACATTGGGAAGGGCATTGATGAATATTGGAAACAATGTAGGGTCAAATGTTGAGTTCTGAGGAACTCCAGAAAAATTGAATACACCTATCTGGAACCGCTATTCATCAACAATGACAATGAGTTTGCGAACAGAGAGAAATGATTTTAGAATGCCAAAATCATGACCAGAAATACGATTGTATCGTATTTCGTGCAGTAGTCTGGCGTGTGTCAAACTGTAACACGAGTCTTCAAAATATCCAGTGTAATCGAGTACGCATTGTCACATCAATCTGATGGGCACTGCATTTTTTCTTCAGTAACTGTTAACAAACCGGCTTACAAACACTTGAACATTATAATTTTCCTTCTTTCCTTCTTCATTGTGCAATTTCAGCTTCAGTCTCCAGTAGTTGCAATTTTAAAGAAAGATATAGTATCCCTAGTACGGTAGCATACAGTAATCCACCATCAAATTCCATCTCTGAGTGATGACTATTGACCATTACCTCTGTATTACCTCTCTGCTTGGAGGTTAATCATGAAGTTTTGTAGAAGGTCTTCCACACCTTTGATTCAGACAGAAGATGTAGTGTAACTCACCGCGATCCATCGAGTATTCAAAATTATTCGAATCATTCATAGCTTCAAAACACTGAGAACTACCGGTGGGTTGTCACATCAAGTAGCACTTCACCAATATTTTTGTATTGGCATATGTACACCACAAAAAAAGCTTACCATACTTGAGAGGTTTAGCAGTCATCATGTACCTTCATCTGAAGTCAGGGTGGTAATTGATGATTCCGTTTTAGCGACTATTGTGGTCGGTACCGCTTTTAATGACAGGTCTCGCTCACAGAATGGTCTCAAAATTACTTTGAATTTCAAATAAGAGATCCACTGGAGGTTGACAAAACAGTCATATCGGCCTTGTATGCAATGTAGCATAGTGTACCAAGTAGGCTATGGTGCTATACCAAATAGTCTACTATGGTGCTATGCCAAGTTAGCACCAAACTGTTTTGGCCCGGAATTCACCACCATTGGACTCGAGCAACTGATATGTTGCTTGCATGACTGTCAGTAGTACTAACCAACCATTTCTTTTCTGCTGGCAAAACAGCTTTGATACACCTAATCTGCTAGGTCAATTGCTTTTGGCATATGACCATGCAGTTGGCGTGGCAGACGCTATGGCATCAAAATTTGTGGAGCACCATGCAGGTGACACCACTGCCATGTCGATTCCACAGTACAGTTACAGATCTATGAGCCAGATTCTTTCTATAAAAAGTAGTTCATTTTAATTAGTGTGCACATTGAAGACTACCAGTTGTTATTCTTCAAAAAAACAAAAAACATGTCATTTTTAGTTCAATTGTGAATAAATATTTAAATATACCTGAGAAGAACCAAGTTCGTCGACGAAAGTATGTAGTTGTCTTGTGTTGAACATGCATTCGCTCATATCAAGATTAATTATAGGACAGGTTCCAACCATTTCTCCGACATGTTTGACACCGTCACGTATGGACACATTATCACTGATGCTTAGTGTTTCAAACTGCAATTAAGTAAGTAAGTCTTCAAAACAAAATTCAGGAAATAGGTAAGCTAATAGACCCAATAATGAATGTTTCCTCTGATAGCACAAGAACACAAATCATGACATTTTTAAAATAAATAGCCAAAGTTTTTGGTTATCCACAAATGTACTTGAAGATATATAGTAGAATATAGAAATCATATTATATTACAACGTCGTACCTCATGTTCTTGTAAAGCTTTCCCCATTGATTCAACTTGATCTTCCGTCAACTCACAACCGGATACATTTAGATCTTTGACATTACGATTTTTTATCAGCAGTATTATGTCTGATTCATCCCCAAACTCCAAACATTCATTATAACTGACGTCAAAAGCACGAATCTTAATAAGGACCATAGTATTAAATATTTTATTGTTAAATGAAATCAATCTGAGGCCTTTCTGTGAAATATATTCCAAAAACAAAACATATGGTATTTAAAACAATGGAATGAGCAAAATAGTAATTATTTTCAGAAAGATGTTGAGTAGCAGTTTCATTTTCATCGAGCGTTACACAATTTTGCTGCAAACAAGTTCTATAATTCTTTATACTTAAAATACCAAAATGTTATCATCAGAAAACTGTTGCTTTTTATTGCGAAGCATATTTTATCCGCTTTCTCATTGTCCTCACTATTTTTATTTGAGGTTGTGTGACTTCAAATTAAGTTTTAAATTTCTGCTAAATTACAAGCACATCCTTTTAAATGTCTTCTATTAGATCAGTGATTTTCAATTATTCTGTTGGAGTGGATCCCAATAAAATATTTCAGAGGCTCGGACACTCATATATATAAATAAAAGCAAATCTATCCTAATACTGGAGAGACAAAATGATCTTTAAGGTGTAACAAGTTAAATAAAAATGGTAAACCTAACAGGTATTTTATTATATTTAAGAATTAGTTGTGTAACAATATAACTCTCAAATTCGAATGTAAACTTGCGGAACCCATGAACTTTACTGGTGGAACTTTACTTTACCATTGTATTAAATAATGAAATAGATAACAGTAATGATGTTTCTCACCGAAGTTCCAGATTGCAATGACTCGCGTAATGTATGAATTTTCTCATCAGTCAACTCGCATTCACTCAAACCAAGAAAATCAACACCATTTTTATGCAGCAAAGGAACAATCATTTTAAAACAAGAAGATGTCATTTCAGGATTGTAACTCAGATTCAGATGTTTTACCTAGAGAAATAATAGAATATACTCAAAAGTTGATCGATAAAAGCTCAGATATATATATATAGATAGTTTCATGTTTTATTTTACGACGAGTGATATCTAAATTGCCTAGACTTAGATAGTATGAATATTTTTAACAAATAACAATACAATTGTATCTTGCCTTTCCCTCAAAAATATTTTTGGTTAAAGATTTTAGGTGTTCTTCTATTATTCCACAATTCATCAGTCTCAATACTTCAATTGGTAATTTCTTCATAATATCAGCTAGCGAAGAAAAATCTTGAATAGTTGTGTTGTGGCTGAGATCTAGCCCAATGAGTGTCTTCACCTAAATGAAATGACAGAAAGTACGGTATGTTAAATGTAACTCATGTTAAATAAATAAACCAAACCTGAATTGAAAGTAACCTTAGCATTCAAATAAGCCATGGGAACAATGCTAAAAAAAATTTGGGTACGATGGTTTAATCTTTAATGGATAGCTGAGGTGCAATAAATTTGGTAGGTTTTGATGCACCGACCATATTCTCTAAATAAACTAATAACCTTCATGAGTTTCAATGGTGAATTGATTCAGGCTCTAATAAATTTAAGTCAATAAATCTTACCAAGTTAGTTTCATCAAGATTTTGCGATAACTCTCTAAGAAATTCTTCTGAAATATCATTTTCGCTCACGTTGAGTATTTTAGATTTGCAGTTTGATAAAATCTTGCAAATTGTAGGCAGTAAAGTGGATATGTTTTTTTCGCAGTTAACTGAAAACTCGCGTATCTGTAAAGTACAAAATTGAGGAAAATAAAATATCAAATGGTTGTATACCGTTTCTAAAGTCTCTAGAAACTAAAATGAAAAAACTACTAAATGGCCATATCAATTCAAGAGAAATATTTAAATGAAAAATAGTACTGAACCTGATGATTCATATTTTTGATAGTTTTATTTTTCTGATTTATATTTTGATAGTTATTAGTTATTTTAGATCAATAAATTCATTTTGAAATCTCACATAGCAAAAAGAATTCTTGAAGTAAGAGAGAATGTTGTCTGTTGTCAGGTTT
Source organism: Styela clava (assembly GCF_964204865.1). Lineage (NCBI taxonomy): Eukaryota > Metazoa > Chordata > Ascidiacea > Stolidobranchia > Styelidae > Styela > Styela clava. The sequence continues at coordinate 18,478,408 of NC_135256.1, forward strand.
ACATCACGCAATGCAAATTCTAATATACTAGATGGAATACTGATGACTTTTGAAACGAACTCGATTGTAGATTTTGTAACATTCATATGAGCGATTTGAATCTCATTCCAATGTAGTACATTTTGTTCTCGACATTTTTCGATCATGTCATAAGGTGTTTCTACTCCATCAAGAAAATTTGTCATGATTTGCTCCACAGCTAAATCTAGAATGAAAGAAAAATTTGAATAGATGGAATCTCAATCCATTTCCAGGGACTCATCAAGTACTAGAGTGGAGATCTCAACTTGTGCTATAAGTGTAAGAGTATATACCGTGTTTCTCTGAAAATAGGTCTTATTTCAATTCTTTCCCGAAAAATAGCACTAGGGATTATTTTACGGGGGATGTCTTATATTTTCACTTATCAAAAGCAAAATTAGTAGAGGATTATAAGATTTGGAAACCGTTCTAAAATTATTCATATGGTGAAGCAAATATTTTTTTACTTATTCCAGATATAGATTGTTTCTACTCACTATCCATAATCGTAAGTGTTGTCAACTCCTATAAAATATACTGATACTCGATACGCATTCTCACCTCTAGTTGTTTCCTTAGGCATCCCAACTTTTGAAAATGTGAAATCTCCAGTTTCTTTCAATGTAAGGTGGTGTCTTGGTAAATCTCGAGAATTGAATATTGCTTTACACTTTTGAATTCCTGTGTATACTAACAGTTTCAATTTTTCAAGGAGATCCTCCATAAATGTGTTCAAGATATTTTTTGACTCGATAAAACTTTGAAAAAAAATAATCATAACACCTGATATTGTATTTCGCCTAAAATAGTCATCACTTGTTATGCCATTGATAGAGTATGTCAAGAATATTGGAATGTTGCAAAGCGATGGGAGTGAAGTTGATTTCAGTTGTGAATTTTGCAACATTTCAATTACATGTGTTCCCCCAAGATATCCCATAGCAATCATTCCAATAGAATCATGAGTCAGACCAGAAAAAGCTATTATTTTCTGAGGCTCAGAATCATTTGAGTTGAAATATCTCTCAGATGTAATGACGCGGTCACGAGGAAACAAATTTTCACGAATCAACGGCAACAAAATTCTTAAAGGTTTGCAATTCTCTTCCTTGGAAATTTTTTTATTAGGGGATTTATAATCGAAGATATCAGGTATATCCAAAACAAATAAGCCTTTTCTTGGTTGCTGTTTGATCATCTCTGAAATGGATATCTTCTCTTCTTCATCAAGTTTGATATTTTGAAAAATAAGATCTTCTGGTGTCATGTTCCTTTTTGGATCAAGATTTTGACAATCCAAGAAAAACATGGGGCATATATCTGAAAGAGTTCGTATGTTTTCATTCATTACTACTTGATATATTATTTTAAGTACAGTTGTTTAACCGCATCCAGCTTGGGCAACAAAACTAATTCTTTCCTTATCAAAATTCCTTATCTTTCAATATCTTGCTTATAAATAGATAATCACAATCATCTTCACCCCTAATGTCTTGATAAACAGTGAAATGTCTCTTAGAGGCATCAAAAGTAGTTTCTCTGAGTTGGGGAAGTTATCGAACTTTTGAGAGTATGAGAAGATTATTTTCTTGCGAAACGACAAAATATTTGGTTTCACTAGAGAGCTGGTTGATATACTTGAAATTTACTTTTTAATGTTAATTCATTCAATTATTTTTAACTTACCCCCATATTCAGTTGATTGGAAGGATTCCATGGTTCTTTTTTTTAATTTCGTTTATTTTCATCTCCAAATTATATTATTTTATGCATTGCTAATAATTGAAACTTCACCCTACATAGACTATATTTGAATTTCACTGCATATTAGCAAACAGACAAAACATGTTATTCAGGGTTGTCCAAAACGAATCGAATATTCGAATATATTCGAATATCATAGTATTCGAATACCTTTTCGGCTGATTTTCGAATAATTCCGAATAGTAGTCACTTTTCGCCGTAAACGTGGTGTTTCGTTTTACGGGAATCTTCAAACGACTTTTTACGCTGTCTCACGTATTGTAATGACGATGAAATAGAATCGGCACTTTGATTGTTTATATTCTGTGCGATCGTACGTCGCATAGTGTTGCGACACATTTGCACGTTTGCGTGGGTGGACATTGCCGACATTCGTCTACGAGGCTTTTAATTTACAAATTCATTTCCATCACGTCAAAAAATTGACAATTACCGCTTTTCTAGGCCCAATTTTTCGGCCTGATTTTTTTTTTGGGGGGCGTCTAATTGAGAAAGTATGTTTATTTTATTTCTATGTGTCCTGCTTATTAGTCTTCTCAAGCATGATTTGTGTAACCTTATATTTGGGTCTTAGGGTCTGCCAATCATGATATTTAATCGCAGGCCAATTATCGTTACTTTAAAGAGAAACATGGCCACCGAGTGAAAGTGATTTGTGAACCTTTCGTTTTGCCGATTCAGCAGAACACGACAGGGACAGGAAAACACAGCTGTGAAATAACCCGTGGACGTACAGTGTAGTACTTATCACATTCCAAAATTATTTTAACATTCGGGTTAATAGGTTGTCCAAAATGATCGCCGCTTTACAACTTAAATTTACCGCTCAATTGTTAAAAATAGTTAATTCTGTGAGTATGATTCTACCAAACTAACATGATCTGGTTCTAAACATATAAAATTATTAGCGCATATCACAGGGACACAATTTTTCTACCAGTCTTATTGGAGGCCTATATGAAAAAAAAACTTTTTTGAGTGCTAAAAATAGACATCGTCCTATTTGCCATGTGGACTTATTAGCCGGGAAATACGGTATTTATAGCCGTCATTGTTACGATATCCAATAAATTGTCAAAGTTGGAAAAACAAGTCGATTCATTAGAAAATAATTTTGATAACGATAGTTAAAAGTATCGATCCTTTACCAGGATGATTTTTTGTTGCGCAAAATAATCCAATCCGTGACGAGTACCAGCATTTAAAATGTCATGTCGTATTAATTTAATTCCGTTCAACGTAACTCATGGTTGTATGGACAATCTGTGGACATAAAATGTGTGGTAAACTGACCGATATTATTAAATATTGATTCCTATTTTCATATTGAGAAAATAATGAAAGTATTAATACCAAATATCACGGGTATTTGTGGACATGAAATACGTGGTAAACTGCCCAATTATATTTAATTTTGGATTCGTATTTACAAAATAATAAAACTATTATAATTCTAAAATGCAATGGCGATTTGTGGCCTTAAAATGTGTGGTAAACTGCCCGATTTACCAACATTTGAGTTATGATAATAGAACTAAATTATCACGGTAAGGCATTTTAAATAGTGGTATCAGCATGGATTTGAATATTTTACGCAGCAAAAAATCATCCGAGTAAAAAGTCCATACTTTTAAATACAAACCAATGGCAACCATTATTCAAATTAGTTCCCAAAAAGTATAATTTCTTTCTCCGACTTGTGACAATTTTTTCGTGAGTACGAAAATAAGAATCAAAAACTAATTATATTCGGCACAATATCACGGCAATCTGTGGACATAAATTGTGTGGCAAACTCGCGATTAATATTAATTTTTGATTCCTATTTTTGTATTTACAAAATACAACGGCGATCTGTGGACTTAGAATGTGTGGTAAACTACCCGATTATGAATAGCTTTTGCTTCCTATTTTCATATTTATAAAATAATAAAAGTATTATTACTCAAACATACAACGGCGATCTGCGGACTTAAAATGTGTGGTAAAGTTTCCGAATATAAAAAATTTTTGATTCGTATAAAAAATTGTCACAAGTCGGAAAAATAACTCATACTTTATCCCGCTTTTTGGCAAATAATTTGGATAATGGTTGATATTTAAAAGTATGGGCGTTTTACTAGGATGATTTTGTGTTGCGCAAATATTCAAATCCATCACCGATACCACTATTGCCGTATTAATTTAATTCTGTTAACATGACTCAAGGTATATAAAATATATACTGCAATAATCTGCAAATATGAAATGCCTGGTAATATAACTAGGTTGTAACTTGTAGATAGCAGTTATTCCATTGCTTATTGTATGGAAATTCCTACATACATTTAGATAAGCTTCAATTAGTGAATTTTATTTTCGAAGTATTCGAAATTTCATATTCGAAAAAAATAATTTCGAATGTATTCGAAATAGTGAACTATTCGGTATTGGCCATCCCTGATTCATAGTTCAGTTCAAACTTAATTTATGCTAAGTAATAAAGTTAGGGTAATCAAAAGTATACTGCTTATCAGAAATCAGACAATAAACAAAGCTGCAACAAATTTATTTAAATTGTATAGTGCAATTGGATTTAACTGTCTCTTTACCACGAATTGATGTAATTGGGAAGTCTTTAGGTTAATTTCACAAAACATGTAGTAATCATTCCACAAATGTTGAACAACAATATTCCAACCAGGGTGAATTATAACTATTACAAAATGAAAAAACAAATTAACAGATTTTGATAAACTTGGGATTTGGCAATTGGCCTTCAAGACAGGGGGATCTACGAACATGTTTCATAATAACAATAATTTTAATAATCTGAATTCTTTAAAACATTTTTCAGGAATAAAAATGTGAATATGGTGTAAATTACTTCTAACAGTCAACAGATCATTTATATTTATCATACAGTTGTTTTTGACTTACAAGAAAACATATAGTTGCAGCTATGAATCACACGAAAATTCTCAATAGTAAAACTCAATAGAAAACTCAATAGTAAAACACCTCATATTATAAATGTTGAAATCGATTCCAATAGATAATTAATTTGATTTAGTCAAGTCAAGTTTTAAATTGAAATATTATATTACCTGTGCATACAGTTCCCTTGGTATGACGGCAATAATACTTCTAATAAGTAACTCATTATTTACAAAATCGATGTTCAAATATTGAAGCTTGACGAAATTATACCTTCACATCAGGAATTTTATCCGGTGAAAAGGGAGGTTTCACAATTTACAGTTACAATTCCTGGCGCATCAGAGTATTATTATTCCTAATTCTTTACGAAAATATATCTATCATATTTTTTCTTAAAATGTTTGAGATATCATGGATATTACACTGGGATGAACAAAACTTAATAATTTCCACTTAAATCTGTCTGATGTGATATTCAATATATCCTGCTCAAAAGGACATATTGGATATAAACCAGCATATGAAGAAGTTAAATGTTTACAATACATAAAAGTTTGTTCCTGAAATCAAGAATTCATCATAAATACCTGATTTACAAATCTTTGATATTTGATAATCCAAAATAATACCGTTGCACACTAAGTAACAGGAAATACAAATAAATCCACAAAATTACATACAACAAACAAAAATGGGAATACTTAAAGAGTATTTGATGGTATCTTGCTATGCTTAAAAATATTTTTCATGTTTTCTTTCCCATTTGTGAGATAGAAACAATGAATCCTTTAAAACTGGAAAATCCAAACCATATTCTCATTGGTGGTACTAACCGAGCTGTTGAGTTAGCAACACTCCAACTCTAAACCAAGTATAAATTATTTGAAAAACATATCTAAGTGCGATTCATGATTGACCGTATAGAATAGAGGATATTGCTCCAGTTTGGAGTAAACTTTGACTTCATTTTCAGCTCAGAAAACCAAATATAACTTAATGCGTTTTCAGTTTCTGTTGCAAATTTGTACTTGGTTATTACCATCGCCTAAAAAATTTTGACTCATAAAATTCATAATTTCAAATATGGCTGTGGTCGAGTTTACAGATTGTCTCTGAACTATGCTCTGTGCAAGCAATTACTTCAAATATGTAGTGCTCACTCTCCCATTTACTATAGATCAGTGTTTCTCAAACTTTTTGAGCTGCAGATCCCTATTTGTAAATCTTAGTTTTTACAGACCCCTCATTCTATACAAGGATATTTATTAAGAATAGTAATTAAATCTATTTGTCAGACTGATGTACATGTTTAAAAGGTTTATCATTGTGTATTTTGCTTTGGAATTAACGAACCCCCATGGGTACGTGGACCCCAGTTTGGGAAACCCTACTCTAGATTATGCTCAGTAGGGGCAACCACTCAATAAATATATAAGCTGAACTAGGCCCTGCACAAACAAAAGCTTTCAATTATAAGATGAATTTTCATACAATGACTCTGAACATGCGCTCCACAAGTGACTGCTAAAAAAGGGTGGGATTCTCCGCCAATATGTTCACTGTAAACCAGGTTCTGTAAAAGCTACCACAACAATATAAGGAGTTTCGATCACACCTTAGTGCTGAGTTAAGTTAAGCCTTTTTCAAGATGTAACTCAAAAGTTTGAGGTTTTCTCATTTAAAGTTTTGCTCGGAACTCGGAACATTTTGTACAAAACTTAGATCTGGCTGTCTGGTTGGACATGCCCATACAAATTGGTTGTTTGTTATGTACTGGTACTGCCAGGTTTTGAAAGAATTCACAGATGAATACACCCATTTACTTTTAATTACAAAGTTCTTTCTTACAAACAGAGAACAGACAGAGCCTAGTTCGGAGAGAATGTAAGAATGAACACAAGCATATATTGAATATAGCTCAACACTGTTTTTAAAAAAGCTTATCCGCAATTCTACAATTAAACTGAGTTGTGATAAAACGGTGCTCTTAAACTCTAAATCTGTATATATAACAACAACTGAAAAGAGAGAAATGCTCAAATATATCGGCATGGAGGTCAAATAACTAATATGGCCATCGCAATGAAGCATAGGGTCCCATAGGATAGAAAATTTGGAATTAATTGGTCCATGGTCGCGAGAAAATGTATTTTACACAACCACAATACAATTAAACAAAACGATAGGTACCGTAGGTCCTGAAGTCTTTTCGAATCAAAGATTTTTCATAGTACAGTAGTATCTACCGTGGCGTACCGTAGTCTATTTCAAATTACAGTAAAATGTAACCATTCTACGCAATATGTAATATTTCTAGAGATATCAGGATATCAATGGTAATACATTTTTTTATCATTTGATGTGGATTGGATTTAATTCACTAAAAATAACGACATCGACTCACAGAAACAGTCACCCGGAGAATGACGACACGAGGAAATACCTATCAAAAATATATTTCGAAGCAAATTTTGCAAATCCAGTAATCGATGCATTAATTCACTTCATCAAAATTCACAAGTATGCTAATTTACTAAGGTTGTGACAAAGGGGATGATGAAATAATTTTATTTTCTTCCTCGTACACTAAGGCTAATGAGTCGTTCAAAATGATACCTGAATAATAACTTCCTCCTAAACCTGGTACTAGGATCTGTGCGAGCAAATGAATAACATGCACATGTAAATCAGATTAATCTTTCACTGGCTGCTCATATAGAGCCTGATTCAGAGCAAATGCTGAAATATGTGCAAGGACACCAGAATAACTCGAGTCTAAAGCCAAATTCAGCAGATGGATGTCGCTAACCGTGCCACGACAGATGTTAAAAAACTATATATATAAAAATATGAAAATTTGTCTACGCTTTCATCAATTTACTACAATAAGGCCTGGCAACCACCGCGATCTGACGATCTCTGCGACACCGAGTTATACATAAATTCAGATAAAATACACTGCCACGAACCTGAACACTTCCTTTTTTTTATATACATACTTTTAAAATTAGAAAAAGTATATGGGAAAATATTTTCTGCACATTATGTTCAGAATATGCGCTACAGTAAAAAATATCAGCATATCTGGAACCTTCGGATTGAAAAATTCTTTTAAACACTCTGTCCATCACGTGGCAGAGACTATCTTATGATAACGTAGGCTCTATGGATGACTATTTTGAATGTCCTGATAATAAGTCATAATATTGCCATATTAATAAATCACGTACGTACATTATTCTACTGCCATGAACGTTATATATGCGAAATGGCAATATTAACTTCCTTGTTGGTTTTGAGTAATCATGACGCAATAGGTAAAATGAGTCGCATTATTAAAATGGTAGTGATGATTCGTGTTGAATAATTACCTACTTATTATTTGCACCACTATAATTGGCTTTCAACGATTTGATTGCAAAATATATATTTTACAGTAGTCAAGTCAAGTCAAGTCTTCATCATCTATTCAATGTAAACGTTGGTCCTGGATCAGTGGTTCTCAAACGGTGGCGCACGCCCCACCAGGTCGGTGTAGACAATTTTTTATCTTGACCACCTTAATTTGAATATTTGAATTTCTTTATTTTTGGATATTTACGTTCCATCCACGTATTTTAAGCGTGTTTCTTGAATAAAACAAATTTGCGATTTACTACTTGTTATTTGTAACTTATTGTTAGCTAGATATTGTAGAGGTCGGGCGCGAGACTTATATTGCGTTGGATTGCATATGGCTGGCCCAAATACTAACTTGACATTTTTAGAATATATATTCAACATGACTGTACATTTTAAGGATATTTTCCCCTTGCATTCGTGTTTTGGTCCGATAAACTATTAACTGTAGCAAAGGGAGTAGTATATATTCACAGTATAACATATAGTAGAACTTTTAATTTTGGAAAAGTACTGTTCAGTTTTAGATAGTAGGTGAGTGATGCGTTGAACAATTTCTCGCTTTCGCTAAAATTGTTTTTCTCGCTAGTAATGAACCAATCGATTTCACATTTTGAGTGTATAATTAAAAGTGGTTGAAGTCACTACAAGATTATTACTTTTCTGTTTGTCCTGTCTCTCCTTTGGGTCCCATGTACCGAACAATTCACACCAAATTCGGTAGTATTTGTTTATCGATATACTCCAACAACACGTTGTATTACGCCAGGTTTGACCGCCGATGTCTTTGGCGAACTTGGAGCTCAGTTAGTTACCGTCGGTTCTGTTCTATCTCCGTGTCCACATTCTTATTGTAATTACTTTGTATTTTGTCATTACCTATGAGTATCCTGAATCGGATTGGGTATTGACCATTGCTTATGGTTTCTCTCAATTCTAGCAATATCGAAATTCTATTAATTCCGGTGGATTCGTCCTGATTATCACAATATTGGTGCTTCAGAACAAAGGAAGATCAAACTAGCATTTGGACTTGAACTGGATTGACTTACTAGTGGTCAAATACAAGAGCATTTACTATAAATGAGACTTGGGTCAAAAAATGATAACAGACTTCTCGAATGAAATGAAATTGCACTATTGTTTTCAAATGACCTTCAGTTAGGCGTACTTTACGCGATAATTAGCATCCGTGTTTTGCCCAGCGTCCAAACTGTTATTAATACATATATAAAATTATCGAAGTCGCAATGTTCGAATCTACTTTTCAATATATTAGACTTCCTCTCCTGAATATGAGCCTCCAATTATTTGGAAGAAAGGAGGAACTTTCGAATAAGCATAACGGACAGTTTTACAATTTCAAAATGAATAAAAAATGTACGTACAGTTTAAAAACAGATTAGAAATATAGATACTGTATATCTTGTTCAAAAAGAATATTTGCTTGTAATAACTTACAACAACTTAAGCATTTTTATTAAAAAAAGCAATAATTTCACTACAAAAGTAATAAACACATGACAGCTATTTTCATTTGAATATTGTTGATGATATATTTTATTTAGATTCTAGATCAGTGGTTTCCAAACTTAGTTTCAGTTTTACCAATGGGGTTTACGTGAGACAAATTACAGGGTTGCAAACAAAATGTACCAGTTTCATTAATTTCTTCCAATATTTCCACCAAAATGTCTATGAAAAAATTAGCACATCAAGAATGACAAATATTCCCAGTTAAGCACAACCAATCAATTGTAAAGAGATTAAACTCTTATCTTATTGTTCCAAAACTCTTTCAATTCTAAGGCCTAATATAAAATGTTTACGTAATTTAGTAACTGATACCTACTCCACTGGATTAATAAGAATTATATGAGTAGCTACAGACAGGGGTTCAGAATTCTGGAAGATATTTTTTCGGTGAAGATTATCATTTTGACGCTTAAACAACGGAAACACTCAAAAAATGTTAACATAGTTAATACAAATTGGAAATTATGCATTTTGCAGAGGGCCCATGAACATCATTCTGTGTTCGTATACAAAAGGTAAAAGATCAGGATATCGCGAGGAAAAGAATCTCCAAAATCCGTCTGGATAACTCTGAAAACAGCGCTTGATGTTTTGCTTACTTTCCCAGTAATGGGCTTTGCGATTACGAAAAAAACGCAAAAGATCACATAAGGAATCTTTCTTAAATTCTTCCGACGTCTTTACCAATATCACGGGACCAAATATCTCAAACGGTGCCGGTTCTTTGTTTATTCTTTCCTCCTCTAGTAGTTTTTTAATCTCTTCTCTTCTCCCGATGTGGTTTTCCGAATTATTGTTGTTGTTTGATATAAATGATTGTAGTGCGGTCCAGCTCATTTCAGTCAGTTTTGATTTTCGCTCGTCGTACAGGTATGTTGCATAGTCAAACTTCGTATTTTTTGTTTTGCCCGACGCACAATTCTTTAGAATGTCTATATTGATTTGTTTCTTTTTTCCATTTATATGCACAGCTTCAATTTCTGTCTTCTCTCGAGGAAAAAGTGATAGCGTTTTGATCCAATCTCCGCCTGTTACTGATTGTCCTTCTCTTTCTACCCTTTCCTCAATAGACCGGTGTTTAATGGAATCATGAGCGTCACAAAGAAAAGTGATCTTTTTCTCAACAGTCCACATCAACGGATGTTGCAATATATCTTTCGTATTAACACTCTTTTCCACCATTTTGGAAATCAAGTCTTTCGCCGTAGATTTTTCGTAGCATTGTAGATGTCTTTCTTTTTTTTCCATACTTCCTCTAGAAACCATTTGAAAAACTCTCCCAAAAATGCGACATCTTCGGCTTTATCAAGTTCCCCGCTTTCGGCATTTGCTTGACTAGATTCTGTTAGAACTATTTTTGGGGAATCCTGACTTTGCTCCTGACAAGATAAGTAAATGTGCTCAGCCGTTATCCGACCAAACTTTTTTCCAAGTTTATGCAAATGATCAATAGCGCCGGTTACTTGCAACAATACCGACCTGATATAATTGTCCGATAAAAAAAAGGTTGCTTCTGCCAAATGCTGTTGCAGGTTCATTTTGTATATATCGAGTGAACTTAACTTCATGTCTTTGTAAAGTATTTCAGTTTGACTAAATTCTAATGCCACGTTTTTATGACTGTCACATCTTAATCCAATTTCTGGTGTTGTTGACGAAGGATTCAAAAATATTATCATGTTGTGCAGCACTTTTTCTCTATCATGCGGCTTGATGGATACTTGGTTTGTGCTTGATTTTACCATTACGTCGTCTTCATTGTACTCGGTGGCAGCAGTATTCTGTGACATGTTAATCTCACGTTCTAATACTTCTGGTTCTCGATCCTGGTCTCGAATGTTTGAAGGCATCCTTCTTATTAAATGTCTGCATTAAGTTGATGCAACTGATGCGTTTGTCTATTACGTAAGGTCGAAATGAAATATAAAATCGACAAGAGTGATGCTATCTGTTTCACGCAAGTTGAATACCGTGAATAACTGTTTATATCAATAAGTTACTTATTATTTGTTTTTAAACATGAGTATATACGTTGGCGTATTCGAAACTGTTCTCTCGCTGATGCACAATCATTGGCGTGTTTGGGAGGAATACGAAGGCTTGGTGTCCTATAGTCATCAATTAATGTTGCTTGATATAATATTTGTATGGGCGAAAATGCAATATCTTAGAATATAAATGAACCTCTAACCAGTACAGTACTCGATGAATATCGGTGTACAATGTACTTTATATGCAACCAGTACACATCGCGATTCTGGTTTTTGTTTACGGCTTACTATCATTAGGCTATATTATTACTATTACTAACTCTCCTAATAACGTCATTTGTTTGATGAACTTCTTTGAATCGTTTCAACTATTTCAAATCATCGATGATTAAATATTATATGCCTCATTGCACGTCCGATGATATTATCGCTTAGTAGGCTCTTTTAAATCATTTTTAAAGATTCCAATTATTTGGCCTTTTCAAGTGTCTATTTCCATTTCCAAAAGTGCAATATCCAAGGCTTATTATGTTAAAAAATAAATGCCACTACAATCTGCCCTCAATTATGAGTTTGATCAGTGTTCGAATAAATAATGTCATGACCTGATTCCAAACTATATATACTTCAGAAATAGTAAATGAAATTAGTCTGTATTAGATACAGACGCCTGGTGACAATAAATCCACACAATAGCGCCTACGAAATTGACCTGCATTTTCTGCCAGACTCTATTGTTCTCATTACTTTATTCGCATACAACTTATGATTAACAACTCGTGTGTAAACAAAGAATTTCTACATATGTCGTTTATTGTTTACCTTCTTAGAACCTAATCCTTTTGTGTCGTGGTCCCACCCAACGTTGGGTTTTGGCAAGTTCATGTCCAGAAGAAATTTTTACTTGTTTTGTACAATCTACTGTAAAACACACAAAAATGCGATTTATACCCTATTCCTACCCCTTCACACCAGAACCTGGGACATGAACGTGCCATAAACTGCCTATTGTACATATCATCGTGGTGCCGTACCTCTTTGTCCTGTGTATTGTACAAGAGTTTTATTTGTATATTTTATGTCCGTTGTCCTACTATAACGCAGCAGTTCTAAACTGCAGTCATACTTGTTGGGGTGCATGTCGCATATCTGTGTCTTAGGCCAGTAAGGTCTTGAACATGTATTCCGTCTCTTTTATACCGTTTAACCGTAGTAGTATATATTTACGGTTTAACTATTATGCAGATAATTTTACATTTTTGAGGCAAATAAACGTACATACATGTTTTTGTTTTTCTTGTTACCAGTACCAAAGTAATGCCTATAGAATTGACCCCAAAATACATTCGCTGTCAACTCTGGCCATTTTATTCAAGGAAATGACCTCTGTTCTGACTAATCCTGATGTGATGATCAACCAGCGCCTCAGTGAGTCATTGTGCAATACTAATTATCAGTTTATATATACATGATGTGTCAACTAACAATGTTTCAACAAAAGAGCAATTTTGAATATGTCGATGGTAAAATGACTAGTATGCTAGGTAAATGATAAAAGAGTGTATTGAAAGTCGTATGAAATATTAAAGAATTGCACAGCATTTTATACATAGACGTGAAGAAAGATATTCCCCACCATATCTCCTCGTTCGTATAATAAACGTTGGTCGTAGTCAAGCAGTGATTAGATTCGCCTGAACTCAGTCTTGGAATGTCGTGATAATGAGCAAACTCATTTTTGAGACTTGTTGGTATATTATATAGACAGAGCTATATGTTCGACATATTTTCTGAAATGAGCGAACCCAGTTAGTTCGGCACAAAGTATAACCTGTTATAGGAATTTTGAAACCCATCACTGCTTCCAGCCCATCTTGTGTGAAGAAATAAAGCTCCACGAAGAGACAATTTTAATACTAGATCTTATCTGTGGTCCCCGGAACATAAAACAACATTTTTTGCAACTTAGTCAGAACAAGGATGAGGGCACTTGTGCAATCTTGATGTTAAGATATTTCGTTTCAACCACATGGCTATGTGTTATGTATATATATTCATGATTTGATACTGGCAGCGCCAATAATGTCAGTCTCCGCTCTGGCAATAAGGGCCCATAGGTGGGGAAAACTAGCTATTGATATACATCGCCCGGATGAGAAACCATGATCTAATAAACTATTAAGCCGTTTTATTGTCTTTTACAGGGTGAATGTCTTGGTGTCAAACAGGAGAGCAATGCTCAAATATAATATGGTCGGCCAATACGATGTACTACCATATAGCAACTGAAGCGAACGCGGAACCGATACACGGTGAGCAATTGTTAATTTTGATGACGTCAAGCACACAAAAAACGATTCCATAGAGGCCACAGAAATTCTTGGATAAAAACAAAAGTACCGGTAACAGCTTTCTAGTGAGAAATTCGAGAGAAAAAAGCGATTATTCCACAATGAAAACATGAAAAAGAGGAAGAAAAACAACAACAACATAATAACAAAACGACCCATGTGTTTCCAAAAAGACTAAATATTTCAACGCAGTTGGATAGTCGTTGTTGGGCTATTCAAGTTCACGTGTTTGGAAGGATTGCCTGGCCAGATAATTCCACACCTGAAGTCCCTGCTGACTGACTCCATTATGCCGCGGGGCAAAAAAAGAACAATCCATTAACAACATCTCGTCTGCGCCATTCCAGACAAAATAATGACACAAATGCAGATGAAGTCTTTGACCCACAGAGATCGAAATTGAATCGTAGATCAGTCTATAATTTATTAAATGGAGTTGTCTTTACAGTTTTGCGTGCGCTTTATTAAGCACGTAGAGAAGATGCGCCGCACAAGACGAGCAAGAGCCTTGTTAGTCATCAATTTAATGCACCAATTGGCGCATTATAAGGAGTCTTGTAGGCAGGGGCGTTTCAGAACGAATCAAAGAACTCAATGATTAGGTGACAGCACATTTGCACCCACGTACATTTGCACGTGCATACTTTTGCACCCAGAGACATTTCCATCCATAGATTTTACCACCCGCATATAGATTAGACCCGCAGACATTTACACCCATGCACTTCTGTACCCAGTAGGCTACACTTTCATCCGCGGACATTTTCACCCTTGTACATTTGCACCTTCGGACATTTGCACATTGGACATTTTACCCACAGGCATTTGTACCCATGGACATTTGCACCCATGAACATTTTCACCCACAGACATTTGCACCCATGGACATTTGCACCGTTGTACGGACATTTGCACTCTGGAAATTTTTAAACATAGACATTTGCGCCCATGTACGTTCGAGTTTGCGGTGAGTTTGTTTTCATTACAAAATATAAGATTAGGATGTTCCTATTTCGGCACAAATGGCAATAGAATCTCTTTTTCTTTAAAGCCGGGTATCAATGGGTGTAAATGTTTACGGGTGCAAAATTCAATGGGTACAAGTCTCCATAGATGCGAATATCCGTGGGTGCAAAACATGAGCGCAAATGTACTGAGCGCAAATGTCCGTAAGTTTAAATGTATTTCGGTTCAAATGTACGTGGATGAAAATCTACGTGGGTGCAAAGATAATAGAACCCAATGATTATACTGTCTTCTCATATTATTTAATTGCAGTAATCAGAAATTAGTCCAAAAATAACTGTTATCGACAAGGCTAAACTTTTCTACCGGTACTTTGAAATAACAGGGTTGAATAATATTTTAAATTAAAGCGATTGTTTGAAAATATAAACTAGTTATTATGCGCTAACTCGCGAAACCACCCTTAAAATGAGCACCAAGAATAGGATAGAAAGAATTTTTCTGAGGCTAATGGTCGGCCATTGTTGACTCACATTCCCCGCAGTCAGCCACACAAGACTAAACACATAATGTCAGCTCTCAAATAAATAAAAATACATCGAGAAAAACATGTGTAATAACGCCAGTTCTGCTACCCCCTACAACGTGCTGCCCGGGGCGGCTGTCCCTTTCGCCCCCTCTAGGCACGCCACTGCTTGATACGCCGGAACCTATCGTTTGCTGCCTTTCAACAGCACTTTCTCACTTTACTGTTTAAAATTCGGGGTTAAGTGTTCCATGTGTTCAGTATGCAACAAAGACATGGAATTGGCAGATTAAGTCGTGTAAAAGAAACAGTAAAGCTAAATTGTTACAATTGGTACAGATACACTGCACTTCCAATATGAAGCAGTGAGTATGCTCAATAAGGAAGCAACATATCTATATTGATAGTACCAGGTAGGTATTGATGCGCACGAAGAGGATGTACCAGTGAAAACTATAAACATTCACAAAATTATTCATTTCCTTGATGATTCAATAATACTCACTCCGTGTTGTAGTTCCCTGTAAATAAACGCGTGCTTCGAATATACCGTACACAAAAATTAGTGTTAACAATTTTGTTTTATTGGACACGAAATGTACATATGGATCGTTTTGTTATTATGTTGTCGGTATTTTTCTTCTTATCGTTACAAAAGAATTTTCTCTTTAACTAATAGACCAATTGCTTTGAAGTTTTCGGTGGTTAAAAAATGCATTTTTCGCTAGAAGCCTATTACTTTTCTTCATTTTTAAATTTTTGCGGGCAATATACATTTATTTCTTAATTTGAAGAAATCAGTGTTGTCGGAAACATTTCCAAACCCGACTGCAAGGCATTGAAAAGTCCTATACGATGTTTGACTCCGGATTCAAATAAATTTTGACTCTGACATTTGCTTATATATGAATGTAGCGTATCGTCAGTATATGTATACATTTTCCCAGTTCGACATATCTTTTATATGGTCTGGTATCAATCTTTTTCTCAATGTTCACTTCAATTAAGGTCATTTTAATTTTATTTATTAACCCAATCAACAATCTTAGTACAACCGAAGACTTAATTGAATCACTGGGATCACCAGGCTTAAATCACCAGGCGTCGTAATGTAATAAAAACAATATATATAAACAATAAAAGACCTGAAATCTGAAGAAAAACCCTGAAATCAATAACAACACCCAAAATTTAAAAAAAACTGAAATCCCGAACGTTATACCTAATTAGCTGATTATTTGCAAAATAATGGTGTTATGAATCTAAAAATACGGGTCGTCACACTTAGTGGACAGATGGATAGTTTTGCTACGTTGTTGTTGGGACACAGAGTTGCTTTTTCTTGCAACGAACGATTGTCACCCAGGAAACATTTTTCTTGAGCGGGTGCTTTGTAATAAATACTGAAAATTCTGACAAAAAGGGGGTAGCCTACCCACGGTGATTTCAGCTGATCGATCTCCCTGATCGCGCCTAGTCAACAGCAACTTAACGCATGTTTTTAAGGTGTTCTTTTTTATCATTTTTCAGTGTTCCCGTAGTATGTGAACCAAGATGGTGGACACCGGAACGTAGTATGTGTACCAGATTAAAAATAGGACATAATTTTATTCCAATTATCTTTATTTTAGTTCCATTGCAAGTTCGAGAACTCCCGTAGTATTTGTACCTGAAATTATGGCCTAACTCTAACCTAGTACACATACTACGTTCTGGTGTCCGCCATCTTGGTTTACATACTACGGGAGTACGAATTTTTTAGTTGCATATGTACGACATAAAATTTAAAGAAACCTGAAATTCCTGCTTTCTGCTCCGGTATATTGTGCCAGAATCAACACTTACAGCCCTTTGTGAAATCGAATCATCATATCCATTGCGTAATAAAAAATAGGAGATGTGCATGCGTCAAATATATATAAATACTTTCAGATTTGCTGATAACCCAATAGGTCAGCAGATCACTCTTATTTAGTGACACACGCGTCTCCAGCAAACACACAAAGTATAAAATTGATGAGCGCACAAGAACCAAATAAAGATCGAGCAATTTATAAGTAAGTTGGGGCGATAATCATAGCCATTAAGAATAAAAAAACAGCAGTTGAACAAAAACACACAATAGATGCATATATTTAATGTTGTTAATTAAATAATATCACACTTTGCCCTTTGTGATATGAAATCGCAAAACATTATATAAATCCATTGTGTAATGTAAATAATTTACGATCTGTTAATTCACGAGAACTCGGAAGCGTTGTATTGAATATTAATACATGGAACGATAACGACTATGAATAAAACTCCGGAATAGGAAGGATATGTGACTAAGTGAGGTGGCGTCTTTATTTATGGTGTATAAGCATTTGAATACCTATTATACCGTCTGAACGACGTAGCATCTTGTCTGAATGAATTAACGTGTTTTTTTTCATCAAATACCAACCGCTTGTAAGAACCATGTACGAGTATAATTCACTTAATTAACTTCAAATGATCCACGATAAAATTATGCCTATATTAATTTGAAGGCGCTGGTACTCTGTATATCGCCTCATTTCTGAAGTGTTTTTGTATAAGTAAAAGCGAATAAACCTGTCTGTGTGGCAGCGGACTTCGACCTCGCCAAGATTGAATTTTTGTTTTTAATTTTGTAAAAGATCTAGTAGTTAGACAAGACAATCTGAAAATATGACAAGGTTTTCTCGATCAATTGTTCTGCTTTTGATAATTTTGGCTTTTGGTGAAATGTTAGAAGCGAGGCGTGGCAGGAAGCGTGGAGGAAAGCCGAAACATGGACATGGGAAAGAGCGTATCAAAGGCATTGCAAGTAAGTAATTAATACTTGTAATGATAATATTTTTTCCAACTGTACCTATTTAGATAACGTTTTCTATTTTTCCTGATATCATAAAGCGCGGCTGTCGCGCCAACCAATTGGAAAACAATAAAAGTAATTAACGCAACACCCGCAAAAGTTCACCTGCGACTATATTTAATTCTCTTCTTTCTCCTGGTAAAGTGTGAGAATAAAAGGATAACAGAGTTTTCTAGGAACAGATATGCATTGCAAGCTGGGATGACATCTTATCAACATTAATAAAATATTAACTGAAATATATATTCAAATGCGTGGAAAGTCGTAAAATTATCTTTCTTATGAGAATAAATTTTCGAAATGCGAGTATCACGCTTATTTAGCAACAGTTTGACAAAAAAAATTGCATAAGAGAGTTCGAAGAAATCACTTTACTGTTGTCCTTAAAACCTAATGTTGCAAATTTATAGTCTGTTATCAGTTATCACCGGTGCTAAACATCATTTTTTCAACTTTGCAGGTCTACTGTCCGATTTAGTCAGAGCAAACCCAGGTAATAAATACTTCAGACTGTTTCAGGGTTCTTTATTAGTTTATTAAATGAACCTGATACTGATAAATATTTTTTCATCACAAATATATATTATAGAGAAGCTGTGCAGTATTGATGTTGTTGGTAAACTGACTATATCGACAACCGGAACTGACTCTAAAACAGGTGTGCTCAACACTGAGGGCGCCATGTGCACAGAAACTACAAACGACGCTACAGATTATATCGCTATTGACCTTGGTTCGGTTGATCGTGTAGAAGGCATCATCACACAAGGACACAGCAATAATGACTGGTACGTTACCGAGTACAAAGTCGAAACCTCTGACGATGGCACAACATACACAGCGATCAAAGACGAAAACGGCTTGGATAAGGTAACGTTTATCCAGTATTCCATTGTAATGATTCCACCAGAATTCGTAGACTACTTCACCCATAAAAATTACAAATATATTTCTACGATATTTGCATTGATGCTATATCCGTTTTTTTTTTCAACCAATAAAGAGTAATAGTTACAATTTTTCTCAAAAGTAGATGTTGGCTAATTAAACCTTCTATGACGCTTCTTAGGCACATTACAACACACTCAGTGTGTTTGTCCAACTTCCCGCTCTCCATATCGATTGGTGTCTTTATCCTAACATGGTATACGACGTTTTGCACTGCCTACGAAAGTTATATTTTAAGTGGATTTTTCAGATTTGTGGAATTGATTCTTCATTACTGTTCGCTACTAATTTAGACTTGAATTGTTGAGTCCTTTTCTACACCATAAACAGGTTCTATATCAGAAGCCCATACATGGTGCTTAGCCCGCTTGTGATTGATCGCAACTTTTCTGTCAGTCATTTCTCTCTCTACATTTACTTGGGGGCTCGTGAACTATATAAGACGCGTCAGTTTCATAACTGATATATCCTTGGTAGGCTATAGAATAATGTTGTCCCCCATTTTTGTCTTAATACTATTTGACCGAAAAACTTTATTTTCAGATATTCGAAGGAAACTTCGACAACCAAACACCAGTATCTAATGCATTTCCTGAAACTGTGGAGAAACGGTACTTTCGCATCGTACCAGTATCGATTGTTGGGGAGAAGTGCATGAGAGTCGGCCTATACGATTGTGAAAGTGTCCTTGAAGTCCTGGATCTTGATGATGACGATAAATAGATGACAAGATTGCACTAATATATTCTGAAACTAACAATTGTTCATCATATCATTTGCAAAAATAATATCAGGCGTTAAGATTTGATCTTTACAATTCGTTGAAAGAATTGTTGTATGATTTGTAGTTCATTATGATGTACATATATATATTAAATTGAAAATCGAAGTGTCCAAATAAAATACTGTGTCTATCAGACTTGTGTCAAGTAGTTAAATTCAGGAATTTTATGGCAAACGTAGAGTTAGAACGCCGTATCGCACCTGTCATAAAAATTGGAAGATTCTAACTAGAATGGTTTAACGCCAGCATTTTGATAAAGTGAGGATTGATTTTGGGATTTGCCTTTATTTTGTCGCCACACTCTTTGTCTCATTTTAATCCACGAAACAACACAACATAGATGTTATGTTAAATAACGGAGGGAACAGTTGACAGTGGCTCGTAAATTAAATCGGGTATATTCCCTAAGATTGGGATCCAAGTTGTCGTAAGGGTTCATTGGTTTTTGGCCCAAACGTTACTCGCGAAGAGCACTTTCTTCCGCAGTTACATTGATTTCATTACATTTCGTCATAATCATGTTTCCGAGAACTATTACGAAAAAGAGATATTTTTGCAGCAAACCAATGGCGGTGATAGACACGGCTTTAAACATTCCTTCTGTTTTTGAGCTGTTAATCAACTATAAAAGCCCTAATCAAATGAGAATGCATTTGTAAATCTAGAGATCGTCTCATATGCGTGCATGTGATCTTGATAAATTTCTGACAACAATCTCATAAAAATATTACTCCTCTGTTGATAAATAATGGTTGTTGTAACGTCCGAATATTAAGCGACGTCTGTAAAATCGGGCACTTGTCCAAGTTGGACTTAGCGTTTGCTCGTCCATTGTAGACCCAAAATTCAACTACATTATTCATATGCATGTGGATATTATGCAAAGCGTTCCTAGTGTCTTCACGCTTTAGTAGTAATTTCGGTTATGTGTTCTGTGAATTGATTCAACCCGCTGCATCTAACGATTCGTGAATGAGACTGATTGGATAATTTAAAACACAGACCAGCAGACCGGCCAGGTTTACTTGTGGTCTCATCTTGATAAGACAAGTCGGGTTTAAATTATTGACACACTAGAATGCTTTGGTAACTTCGACTTCACCATCGGTGGCAGTCACTGGTGATGACCCCCTTCCTATTTATTGGAAAAATGGAGCTTTGAATGTATTATGGTCGACAAACCCCGTGTTTTTGAACTTGACTTACCGTATTTGCTCGTTTTATAGCCCGGGCCCATATTTTTTTTTAACCAAAGTCACTAACCGGGCCCTTATTCAAACCGGCCCTTAATCAAGCACGGGCACTTGTTATTTTGGATGATCCGTGATGTTTGTCAAGTCACATATAGATAAGATCGATCGTTACAATAATTAATATACTCCAGTCATGTCCAGTTCTCAAGTATGATTTAAACGAGAATAACGAAAATTTTGACTTTTTACGCACTGAAGGTACAAATCCGCAAAAGAAGAAAAATTTTGCGACGCCCTATCAATATTAAAACTAAATACTTTTTCGGTCATTGAAGTGGGTGATTTTAAAATCGTCATAAAAAGAAATGTACCATAGAAATCAATTATTCAATTGATAAAGCCGTCACTTTTTCACATCAAATAAACTGGACGTACGTACTTGAATTGTATTTTTCTAGATACCGTGTATGTTTCAAAACTATCAATTTTTTAATGCCGATTTAATTTCAGCGATATTTCAACAAGTTATTAGGCCCGGCATTCAGCGTGATTTCGGTTTGCCCTGTCTTCAAACCATAGCCATACAAAATCGTTTGCTTACATTGCACGGATATGACTTGGACCGAATCCGGGATTTAATTCAGTGTTTTGTTTTAAGGTACATTTTGAACACTATGAACTTTCCATATTTTCGAATCCAACCTTTTATGTATCCGCTGCATTTTCATATTTTGCGAATTGCGATAGAGTACATGTTAGAGTGCCTATTTGAAGAAATGCTCAATACTTTACTGATATCAGGAAGATTATTAGCTTTAAATTACCGTATTTCCAATATCTTTGCTTCATCAACCCACTAAAGTTCCATATTTGTTTTCGTCGCAATACGGAAGCTTGCACTCCAATTCAGAGAACGATTAAGATTTACTATTACTCAGGACAGGAAAAGATATGCTCCATACCTTACTGTTATCAGGAGGTAGGCTACATTTTGAACACTATGAACTTTCCATATTTTCGAATCCAACATTTTATGTATCCGCTGCATTTTCATATTTTGCGAATTGCGATAGAGTACATATCAGATACCAGAGTGCCTATTTGAAGAAGTGCTTAATACTTCACTGATACCAGGAAGATTATTCGCTTTTTAAATTACCGTATTTCCAATATCTTTGCTTTATCATCCCACTAAAGTTTCATATTTGTTTTCGTCGCAATTCGGAAGCTTGCACTCCAATTCAGAGAACGATTATGATTTACTATTACTCAGGACATGAAAAGAAGTGCCCCATACCCTACTGTTATCAGGAGGTAGGCTACATTTTGAGCACTATGAACTCTCCATATTTTCGAATCCAACATTTTATGTATCCGCTGCATTTTCATATTTCGCGAATTGCGATACAGTACATATCAGAGTGCCTATTTGAAGAAGTGCTTAATACTTCACTGATACCAGGAAGATTATTCGCTTTAAATTACCGTATTTTCAATATCTTTGCTTCATCATCCCACTAAAGTTTCATATTTGTTTTCGTCGCAATACGGAAGCTTGCTCTCCAATTCAGAGAACGATTATGATTTACTTTTACTCAGGACAGGAAAAAATACGCTCTATACCTTACTGTTATCAGGAAGATTATTCGAATTAAAGTATTAACATCTTTCGCTTCGTCATCCTACTGAAGTTTCATATTTGTTTTCGTCGCAGTACGGAAGCTTGCTCTCCAATTCAGAGAACGATTATGATTTACTATTATTCAGGACGGAAAATAAATTATTCAAAAGCTTACTGTAATTTTATATCGTGCTCAAATGTTGGTATTAGATTTTGAAGCATATTATAATTCTGTCGTCAGTTGAATGCTGCTTTGTCCAGGAATTGAAGATGTACAATTGTATTATAATGTTCTTCAATATTTTTTAAGATCAACTAAATAGATAAATATTCGACTCAATCTTGTATAATATATATATATATATGTACTGTATATATATATATTATATACGCTACGCTGCTTATATCCCATTGAAAGCATAAGTTTTTATCCCGCGAACAAATAAACGATAGTAATAAGAATTGGGTTTAAAGATAGAATAGGAACTTTAGTTCAATAAATATGTGTATATACTTAGTTAATGATATAAATTTGTGCATCGTAGGGTTACAAAACTGCAAGTTCGTCACTGTAGTCGACGTTTCTTTTACAATACAGACAATTGACAGGTTCGCAGTACAAGGCCTTCAAAATTATTACATTATGATGCTGAAGATTTGTGGTAAAGTTGCAACCGTGACCTTATTGATATTTGTGATGTGCAAGTTTTCAGAAGCTCGAATACAACGATACACAAACAACGCGTGGCCACCGTCTTCACGTGTAAATGATAGAAGAAAGTCAACGAGATATGTTTTACCCAAAGTTGCTGGTGAGCTTATTATTTGACAGGAGACGTACATATGGATCGTTTTGTTGTTATTATTCCTGTTCTAATTGTTTCTATTTTTCTTCTTATCGTTATGGAAAAAAAATCATTTTTTCTCATTAACTACCGTTAATTACTGTCACTCATGCAAATCTTTCATTGCTCAAGAGCATTGAGAGAAATCTTCATTATGACAATCATTGTGCGAATCGGTTATAAACATAACACTGATAACAGTTCAAAATATGACATTCTTGGCGTAGTCGAAAATAAAGTTTAATATTTTTTTCTAATTCAGATGTTCTTTCAAGATTAGTCAAAGCAAATCCAGGTAAGCGCGTTCGTTTGGAGGCGATATGCAGTTCATATGCATATCTTTCGGGCAAAAGTGCAAATGCATTTTGAAAAGGAAATAGTTTCGTATGGTTCTTTATTCCAACATTTATGCAAAATAAATGCTTTTTGTTTTGTTTTACCAATCAAAGTATCTAACCGGGTTCAAAGTAAGTGGCTGTTCGTATACACAAGGTAGCATAAACATGATGAAAAGCCAATACCACTATGCTGAACGTTATTCAAGTCAACATTTATAATAAAATTTCCACTGCCACTTGTCTCAAACGAAAAAAAAAATTATTGCATCAAATGCATTTCATGGCATAATCGTCACAGAAAAGCTTTGCAGCCTGAACATTGACGGAAAACTATCCTTTACCTCATCTGCTGAAAGATCAACTACTGGAGTGATTGAAACGCCAGGAGCGTGGTGCGCTGAAACAGATGGCGACGCTAGCGATTCTATAACAATAAATCTTGATTCATCGGTACTTGTACAAGGTGTCATAACACAAGGATCAAGTCACGCAGATTCATACGTGCTATCATACAAAGTACAATATTCCGACGACGGCACAAGTTACACCACCATCACAACTGATGACGGAAATGATAAGGTTGGTTTATTACGCCCGATCTATATTCTATAACAATCGTTTTTATATATGCATATTTTCATCAACGACCTACCCACAACATGTGCTGTTTCCAGGGGTTCGAACCTAGCCACATTGTTGTTTATGATCTTTGCTAATGATCTACCATTAGTCTACCAAATGTTGATATTATTTTAGCAAACCTTTCAAGAGATGTAGGAATAATATGCAAACATCGAAATTATCTATCCAGGTTTACCTTAATGCCGGTATATTTGTCCATTTTCAATCATATGGGAAATATGGAATAACAGAGTGGGGAATAACTCCCCAAAAGACTCACAGCTTCAAAATTAGATCTCTGAAAAACAAAGCAATTCGATTTTTGACAAATTCTGTTAGATCAACGAGCTTTAGCCAACCATATCAGTTATCTAATATTTACAAATTTGATGATATCCACATACTAGAGGTTGCCAAAATCATGCACTAATTCACACATAATATGTTGCCTAGACTAGAGCTTTCCAGGGTTACTTCACGACTTAGTCGTCAGTACATGGCCATAATACTAAGACTACTTCACAACTCGGTCATCAGTATCTTTTTTCACGAACTTCGACACATATATAATTCGATCGTAATTATAAAAATCTTACCTTCCTGACTTCCTTCGGAAGATGTTTGTTTTTGTACAATAAACTAGTCAATAATGAACTCAATTCTGATACGGTAGCCACTAGAGCAGGGTTTCCCAAACCTTCCGTTCATTGGTACCCTTCGGACAATTAATAGATCGCTCGTATACTCCCAAAATTGTCTTGCATGCTGTGACTGGACAAAAGGGAGTCGTGTAAAGCTGGTAGTTTCCACTGGAATGAAAATTACTGAAGGGTTCTTCTTCAAACTGTTAACATCGATTGATAAAAAATATTTTGGAAAGAATAGTCTTATACCCAATTTAATGTACTCCAGTTTGGGAACCCCCGCACTGGAGTATGCCAGTGATCCCCTCAAAATTATTGTATTTCTATCGTTACTACTTTATTTATTTTTTTGCTGTTCATCGAGGGGAGTTGTAAACTTGATGACGGAGCAATCCGTCTTTCACAACTTCTGTCATTTCCATAGTATTCAGAAACTTTGTGTGACAAAAGTGACAAATAAAATAACTCTGACCACTCGCCGATAAAAGTCAATGCAGACAATGAGCTATAAAACATTTAGTAAGGTGTAAGAGATCATAATCTTTTACTAAACTCTTGGTCGATTTCGCAAATCAGTGATTTAGTCAGTTCTGTTAAGTGGGAGAAAAAAAAACTCGTCTCTGATTTAAAAGTGATAGTGATCTTCTATATGTCGGTTTAATATTGTTTCATCCTTGATATGAAGACGAGAATGTTGCTGCAAATTTTGTCACCTATCCTAATTTAATAGATATATTTTCTTGTTTTGCTACATTCTTGTCTTGATCGAAAGTTCAAAATACATCGCCTTCTTTTACAGATATTCGTTGGTAATCACGACAACCAAACGCCGAAATCAAACGAGTTCAAAGAGGCAATTACGGCACAGTACTTTCGCATCGTCCCTGTTGAGTACTTTGACCATAAGTGCGTCAGAGTAGGCTTATACGACTGCATGGATATTCTCGATGGTCTCAGCCTCAAACTTAAAGACTGAATGTTTTTATTAAATCGTTAAACAAAGAGATCATGTATTAATCAGTTGCTACGTATTTGACTACTCTTATTCAATCGATATATATTGTGAACACCAAAATTTGTTAGTAACAACTTATTGGAAAGAATAGGAATAAATCCGAATCTCCAACAACCATAGAGTTGGTCCCACACTCTTTGTACTTAATGGCCCCATTTCACCATGCTCAGATTCGGCAGACGAATTTGAAAATCACCAGTACTTATATTAATATGCAGTATCAAAATACAACAAAATGTATAACTTTCAAGCCATGCGTCTGGTGTCCAGGATAGTTAGTAATAGTGAAGTGAGAGGACAAATCTTTATTCAATAAAGTACAAAAGGAGAGAACTACCAGCGCTCAAACCAATTACCAAAAGTTCCTTTATCTTATTGTCGCTTCCACAGCGTGGAAGATGAAAATGTCATTTTGGTTATACTTCAAGAAAATTTCGACTATATCAATTTCAATCAATGGGTTGTTTGGTAGTCACAGGTAGAATGAGTATTAATAGGTGGTTTACTTGTTTAAAAGGGTTCATATTGAGCATAGAAGGTATGGTTAGCCGTTTTCATTCACAATAACATGTAAAATATCACCACTTTAACACTAAGTCTAGATCTCATGTTTTGTTTTTGTAGTTAAGCTTGGCTATACCTTTTAACTCCACATACTTAACTGGTTTATGTAATACAACCAATAGAATAAGGCCGGATTGTCATTTTCAAACAAGAATAAAAGAGGGTCAGTGCAAAAACTTAGAAAAACTGGTATACAGAAATGGCCAAATCAAATTATTATTTATTTTAACATATTTTAAAATTATTTTCGAAGCCTGAATAAAGAGTATATTGTAAATCAAGTTTTGGTGTAAAATTGATAAAATCCACCTTTTTGATAAAAAAATCGAAGATCACAAGCCTTTGGTTGATACTTATTTTTTAGCCTTATCCATAAATCTATCAAAGAATATCAGGCCAAATCCATAGGTAAAAATAATATTCTTGATTAGATTATAACCGCGATAAAACTCTATATCATGGATGCATTCAGGTCCTCTATCCACTTGGGCATTTCAGACCAATCCAAAACCATCTTTTTAAACATATATCTGTAAAATTTCAACATATAACACTATCTTTTGACTATGAAAATAACTATATGTACTGATACAAATAATGATAAAGATTTAGAATGTAATAGCACAATAACATGATACCACGTTCCAATAAAAATGGTGCAAAATAAAGGATAAAGAATAAGACAAGTATACTTTAACAATGTCAGGACTAGAGTATTTTTATAGACATAGTGGGATATTTTATAATTTGGATTTTGCAAAACTTGAAATCCTGGGACTGGGAGTGCAATAATAATATTGATGGGGAACCAAAATTTCACCGTGTCAATTAGGATAATTCGACAATAATGCTTTGCTCAATCAATTATTTAAGGCCTAATTTTAATTTAACTATATTCCTTAATACCACTTTTTACTATGTCTATGCCATAGGTTCAGGGGCCCAAGGCTCTGTAAGAGAAACCGGTTAAATGTGGGAAATGATCTGATATTTCAGGTGACTTAAATTGAACCGCAATTTGAATATTTTTCAAATACAAAGCTTCGAATATGCTCGAGTCAATAAATAAAGTAATTTTAATTCACTCAGGTAGTAACGAATAACAATGTTTTTTTTGTTTTCATGTTTAAAATTTATAATGGGGCTTCGTAAATACCGGTAATAGTCAACCTTTTCGCAGGCTCCATAACACTAAGTGTTTGAAAAACCCTTAGATGCTAATTCAAGCTAAATTAGATACATAAATTAAAATTCTGAACCCCAAATTCTAGACCCAAGGTCACGTCACCGTCCTGTAACTTGAAAATGCAATACAAACACAATCATATATACTTGAAAGTTAATTTCAAACGAGATGCGAAATTCTGAAACAAAGACAGCTTTAGAATTTATTGATTGGTGTGATCACAACAAAATTTTTAACCTCGATTGCAATGACGATAAATTCTATAACATCAAATATGGATAATGTCTTACGCTTTATCGGTAAATAAAATACTGAGTAATAAATAAAAATAAAACAAAGTAGTACAATATATAGATGTTTCACCGTTTAAAATACTGGGATGAAAGAGTGAATAATTAAAATATTAAATGAAAACATGCTCTTGATAAGAATCAAAAATGAATTTAAAACAACACTGTAGTAGTTCTTTTTTTAAACATTTTGAGTAAGCGATGAGAAGATTGTTTACAGCTCTTAAAGGTATTCAGATGGTAAAAGCAATAATGCAAACTTGTATCAATTTTTTTATGAATTTGCAGCAATTCAAATTCAATTTTCAGTAGTTCACAAATTTTTGTGAAGAATCAATTTATATTTTACCACCAGCGAAAGAAACTGTTTCTGAATTTACAATCAAATTTATGTAATTTGTTCTTTTTTCTTACATAACAAAGAAGTTGAACAAATTGCCAATTCGAAATTTTCAAATGTAACTATTTTCGAATTTGAATAGAGAACAATATGCATAAAAGTAGTCTGCTGAATCTTGTAGTCTCGTATATCCTCAATTTTATCATTACTCTCTAAATAGGATGATTAATTTTATTATTATTGTGATGCATCGTTTTTGAATTCCTGTAGAAGGACATTAGAAGAGGTTTCCAGATTCCAGTTCATTATTTGTAGCATTTGCTGGCAACGATTACGAGGAGCAATTCCCATGCTAAACAATTGCTCAATCTAAAATTGATAAAATAGTAGAATTAGGAAATTGGGCATACGGATTATTATTATTTGAGTCAAATCAGAAAATTGGTTTCAGCAGTCAGTGACCTATATTAGATTTATTATATTGCAGTCACAGCCTACATGTAAACCTCAGTATTCTGGCTCTGATTCTTGGACTAGAGTCCGGTTTCGATTTGTGATAGCACGAAAAATCGCCGGAAGAGCATTTGCTGTAAAACAAGTATTTGTGATAAAAACAGTTAGGTGTATAGGGTTTGGGTATGCTCTTAAATAATGAATCTTTTTTAAATAAAAAAGTACTCAAAAAACCTAACTGTTTTTATCACAAATACTTGTTTTACAGCAAAATGCTCTTTGGGCAATTTTTCCTATGCGACGAAACTTCCTGCGGTGAGATTTCCTATGACGAAATTTTGTAGGCCAAAAATTGTAGTTAATTTTTGTGTGTGAATTTATTATTGATCAGTCGCGATCGCATTGTATTGCAAAAATTTACTCGATCTCTGTCGGAAATAGGTTGGCCACCCCTGGTGTATATTACTACAATAACAAAAAAAATCACAAAAAAGTACTAAAAACTTTTTACTAATAATTGGTTAGCCACATCCAATATCAAATCACCAAATATAACATTACATATGAATCAACTTATTAAATAAAACATAAACAGAAATACAGTGAAATAGCATCTTGAATGTCATTACACAAAGTTTGTTTTTTTCTTACAGAAATTCCAAGGTCAGATGACATTATTCAACCGTTACTTAATATTTCGTGATCAGACAAAAAGGAAGTCATTAGTCGATGGGAAATGAGAATTTTTTTGACACTGCCTATGACCTGACATGTGATAATAATAGAAAATAAAGAAGAAAATATCGAAATGTCAAAGAAAACTTCCAGAATTAGATTTCTAATGAAATATGAGCGATTCGTATACAGATCAATTAAAATTTGAATATATAGTCAGAAATGATGGATTGATATATGAAATTGTATATAGTTTCATTTATGGATTTGACAGTTTAAATGTCTTATAAATACAAATTTAGAAACGTCAGATAAAAACTTTTTGATTGCGCATTTCGCAGATATCTAACACTATATAAGGATGTTCAAAAAAGAACTTTTGGATTTTTGTTAAAAAATAACAGTCATGCTAATTTCCAATAAAACTGACATTTATTTAAAGAGAATAAATGCCTCAGAATAAATTTTTCATACATGACATGACGCACATATATGCTTTTGCTCTGAACAAGGACATACAGCCACTGCTTGGTAGGAAGCTACTATATCTTAAAAGAACTGAAATCTCCCCCGTTCAGCATTTTCTACTCAATTTATTACACCCTGGGTGAGGGGGTGGGCATGGGTTTTGTAACCGAAATTTTAACATGCAATGCTATCATAGTTTAGTCTAGCGCTGACATGGGCAAACTGTGGCGCCCAGGCCAAATCCGACCCGTTAGGTAATGTAATCGGGCCCGCCGGATGTGGCCACAATCAAACAAAACCAAATTTTGATGTTTCAGCTAAAAATAGCCCAAGGAATGTGTTAAGATTGCGATTAAATTTAGTTTTGGCACAAAGCTTATTGTTTTCGACTTTTGCTTTTGTAACACTGTAAATATTGTAAATAAAATGTAACTTTTACGTCACACTTACATTGCCTGCCAGTCTATGTGGGCAACATTTTTGGCCCCTGGTCCAAAAACCTTGCCCACCCCTGGTATAACGCTTTAACCACTATGAGCCATCGGGTGATTTCTCACAGCAATGCTAGGACCACAGTTACAGCAGAAAGTGTTTCTAAGCATCATTTTACCTTCAAATACTTGATGGCTTTCGAAACATCCCATACATTGAGTTTGAGAGCATGTTCACACTGTTCATCAGTGACTCCAAAAACTTCTTTCTGTAATTCTTTCATTTTATCTTCCGGTCTCATTTGTGAATAATTTAATCGGGCAGCAGCAGAGGCAGCATATTGTTCTCTACTATGTGCTGTCTGAATAGCAGGTGAGGTTGTGGCTAAAATGAAAAATTCTTATTCAAGTTTTAAAAAAAAATACTTTAGTGGCACACATGGATATCTAAATGTAGTCTAAAACGATGATCTAATCAGTAGTTTACTTTTTCACCTTCCTTAAAACCACTCACGACATACAATTTACATAAGAACCATTACTGGTTATCAAGCAGCAGCACCCATCATGTTAACAACAAACTCGGCAAACAGCTTGGAATTCCAGAATTTTGTTTTGTAATCAATTACAATTATAATTGTTCAATAAATAGTTTAAATACAAAACCACAGATAACTAAATTTGAAAAGGTGTTTCCAAGAACTAAGATGATTAAATTGAATGTTTCTTTTTTATGACACTTATTTACAATGTTTGCTCCAAACAAGACCTTATACAAGCATCAACTAACATGAAACAATATGTAAGGAAATACTACTGGACGGACTGGAATAATTCCAGTTAGGTTTACGCTATCACATTGCCATATTTGAATTATAATAGCAAAATCGTGATTTGTGTCAAATCTGGTATATATATTGGAGTGAAATTAACTTATCAAAAATAAAAATATGAAAATTAATGTAAGAATTCTATAATACCGAACTATTCTAAAATTGACACTCCATAAACAACAATAGGAAAACTGGATAGTTCGTTGATTGGCAAATGTTCATTTAACATTTCACATCAATATTGAAAGGTTATTTCCATTGGATTAATACAAAATCAACAACATAGGTGAATGGTTGACTCGATTTGAATGAAAAAAAATTTCGCCAAAAAAAGACTGAAATTGAGTCAAAATATCAAAATTAAGAATAAGGGTAAATTACAAAAATAGCGCAAAACTTTGATTCAAGTCCATTCTTAATTACAAAAAATATCAAAAAAGTATTTTAATAAATGATATTTGCCATAAATTTCATAATGATAGTACAGGAAAATAATATACATAAGTTGTGTGTAAAATGCAACATACCAGGATTATAAGCTGGCAAGCTGTAGGCAGTGGTTGTTTGAGAAAAAGGCATTACATGAGCACGAGGTACATTTCTCCCAGAAGCCTGAAATGTAAATTCAAATTGATTTTTGTGTTTAATATCAATAAATGGGAATCGGAAAACTTAAAAATCTAGGATCAAAAAAGCTCTAGGTTGGCAAATATTTCGTCCCTGACAATGGATTCAAGAACATTTAACGGCACTCCAGAAGTGTGTATATCAATATGGAGGTAACTAATTTTGTTCGCCTACTTTAGGCAGGCAGTCCCACAGGCAGTCCCAGAACCCGTAGGCCGTAATGTAACTAAAATAAGGAAATAAAAATATGGCCTAACCCTAACCTGGTACACACACTACGAGAGTACCCATTTAACATAGACTTCAGCTTTAATTTACGTGAAATTTCAGATCTGACATAAGATTTTCAGAATTTTGGAAAACAAATATAGTTCCTCCAACAGCATCGCAAATTAACTCTTTATCTATTCAATACCAATAAATTATAGCAAGTCAGTATGCTCTGGCTCAAGAGTTAACTGTGATAAAAATTCAAAATAGTGAAAATATAGTTTCTGGAACAAATAGAATTTATCTAATAATTAAACCCATACTTTAAGCTTAAAAACAATATACAGTAGATAAATAAAGAAAAATAATACGCCACCTTTTCTTCAGGCAGAAGATAGTAATGCGTTGAACTGAGTTTTTTTCCATCTCTAATGATTGGCAAAATAACAGGATGTGCTTGACCTATTGAAGGTGTTGCAGAGAATATAGAACGAGTTGTGCATTGTTGTTTCTGTCCATTATCAGTACTATATACTTGCTGATTGTTGGAAACAGAAGAAAAACCAGGCCCAGCATTAATTCGCGTTGGTTCTCGTGGCGGGATCTGTGGTGGGGCTTCAGACCAGCTTTTCACCCTCGTTGTGTGAACGTTAGCGGAATGGCTTCGTTTTACAACATTATGATCATCAGTTCTGCCACTAGGTGGAACATAATTATATTTAGATGCAATAGCAGCGACTGACGCAGATAATGTACTGGGCTGGGATACAGGAAAAGGTGCGATTTCTGGTATCACAACAGGACTAGCACCTCTACTTGATGACAAATTTACCGGTGAGGGAGTTAAAGGTTCCGTCATACATAAAGGTTTTATAGCAGTGGTAGGAGAGTTAGATTTCAAGCTTGTCCGTTCGGGAAATAAATCAGGAGTTACTATTGCACTGGTCTTATCCAAGTGATATTTCTTCAAAAATTCACATTTAAGATCTTCGAAAGCATCTGGTTTTAATTCAATCTTGGGTTTTTGTGGGGGCTGCGGAGGAGTCGATGGTGCCGGCACCCCGACTGAATAAGAACGAAATCTCAAATTGGGAGATGGATTATTGCTGTTGTTTGCTGTCTCGTAAAATGGATTGTGAGAAAAGTTTGCGGAATTTCCAAGTGATTGTGACACGACGCTTGGTGGTGTTCCGCTACTATCACTCAAGAAAGCAGACGAAATGTCTTGTTCTGTTCTTTTTATAGCAGATTCTTGCATTGACGACAGTTGTAAGGCTTGTCGTACACCTTCCATTGTTTCATTCTCCATATCATCATGAAAGTGAACGTCCCATGAATATTCTAAAGGAAGAAAGAAAATTTAGATAAAATAGTATGTAGAAGGCATCAATACATGCATAAAAACTTAACTTGCAATCAACAAATTTATGTTACATTAGCAAGCATGCGAATGCTTTAAATTCCATGAATCAATAATTTCAATCAGATAATCAAATAATTTTAATTATAAATTCACTTTTATTGATTTCATTAATTGCCAGTTATATTCAAGAAATAATTTTGAAATTTAACATCGCTCCAATAACCTAACAATTAAACTAAAAAAAATGCCATCTTGATGTTACCTGAAAACACTTGGGAATTTTATGCAAGGTTAATTTACAAAAATCGAAATGTTAATTCTTGTAGAACATTCAGTTCGTTTGATCTAAAATATACTTATCTATACAAAACTTAATTCAAGAATTTCTCTATATAATAATTTTAAGACCTGTTGTAGCAAATTTTATATTGTAATGCATGCATAACTATACAGTAGTGACACCTAGAAATATAATTACTTACGACCTACAGAATCTTCTCGATCAGGTTCGACTTCATCATAAACGGGGGTCGATTGCGTCTGTAAATGAACATAATGTTATATACATATTTTGGTACTCCCGTAGTATGTGTACCAGGTTAGGGTCAGGCCATAATTTAATTCCGATTTTCTTCAATTTAGTTCTATTACGAGTTCGGGGATTGTCTGTGTTAGCAAAGTGAATATATTTCCCTGCCCATAAGTTTCAGTCCCTTTACACAACTTGGTGTAAAGTAGGTGAACAAAATTAGTTACCTCCATATTGGTATACACACAACCGGAGCACCCATATTTTATATTATGTCATCTCTTAGGTTAAAATTAAAATCAGTATTACGTCAGAAAATTCAAAGTTCTTTTGCATTGCTCACTTCGAATACATTTATAGATTCACATCCTTCCAGAGTAGAGAAAGTGCATAGTTTAATAGGGCAAATCTCTCTTATTAGTCAAGCTATTATATATATAATATATTACTGTACTTCTACATCCTACATAATTGAGGCTATGATCGCATATGTTCAATTAGCCAGAGATGACTAGAAACGATGTGTATTGAAAAAAATTATTCATCAGCCCCACCGAAAAGCACAAATACCAACTCAAAAGTGAAGAAACCACTTAAATACATATGAACATGCAAAAGCAAAAATTGCAATATCTGGTCCAGGTGGAAAAAGAAAATTTTACCTCGGCAAGGTTAGCAGCTTTATTATCATACCCTGTCTTCCACTGATTTTTCGAATCATTATTTTCAGGAAAGAAATTTTCAGATGCGTAGAAAGGTTTAATTGGCGAAGGTAGTGATCCTAAAAACATGAAATATTTGAATAAGCGTTTTTTGCAAAAAAAATTCTTATTGAGAGTAAGATATTATTACAGATAACTACTACAAATCACAAATGATATAGTGTAAATCAGGGGTGTGCAAACTGCGGCCCGCGGGCCAAATGCGGCCCGCAAGAAGAAGTTGTGCGGCCCGCGGAGGCATAACAATTTCGAATGGTGTACCCGCAAAACGAGTATTTATTCTTTTTCGTCGCAAAGCCCATACCAGTCATATTAGCAAAACAAGCTAGCAAAATTCTGTTGCAAAATACACGATTTATATTACAAAAACGTGTTTCTCACTGCATTCGTCTGAAGTCGGTGTGACAAAAAATTTAAATAGCGGTTTCTTCAGAAGTTTATGCGTTTTAAATCTACTATTTCTGCAAGAACCCCTAATAATGCCGTAAGGTCAATAGCAAATATAGGCAATTTTTGTGCTTGCAACTACCAGAAAGCCTAAATTAAATAAAGGTGCGGCCCGCAGCTTCACCCAGTTACTTGTATTCGGCCCGCCAATAAAAAAGGTTGCACACCCCTGGCGTAAATCATTCATTTGCTTGACTTGGTACAAAAAACAACTGCAACGAATCACTGACACATAAAATCCTTGCACTGAAAACGTAAAAAGTCAAACGTAAAATTATATATAAACTAACATCTTGTCTTCTTACCTCCTTTTGTTGGAGACTGCGATAAACTTTCATCCAGTACTGAATGTACCCTCGGATTTTCTTGAGAGTTTGATCGAGCAAGTGAAACAGGAGGATGAGAATATTCATGATTTACGGGAGGTGACCCTGGATAATCTGAGGAATTTCTTCGTCTCTGTCTTGTAGAAGTTTTAGTTTTCTTTTGGTTTTCCATTGATGTTGGTTGTTTACATTTATTTGGTTCTCTCCAAACAATTCTGAAATAAATAAAAAAAAGTTATTTTGGATTTCCTTTTATCCACTACATCAGGGGTGTACAACCTTTAATACAGTAGGGCCAAATACAAATAACTGGGTGAAGCCGCGGGCCGTACCTTTATTTAACATGGGCTCTGAAGTAGTTGCGGGCACAAAATTATGGTATCTATCTTATGACATGAGTTTTGGCTTCGCTCAAGCTAGCTGTTAGGGCATGAGGGCATTGTAACACCATAAGTGTAGATTGAACAACTTGGACTCGAGTACAGGCTTGGAATTACTTGCACGTACCAGATTAAACTGAATTAAAACTCGTTGCACAGGCCGCACAATTTTTCCTTGTGGGCCGCATTTGGCCCGAAAGTCGCATGTTGCACACCTCTGTACTACATACCGGTAAGCAAAAAATAAGTTTTGGTAGTGAAAATAATAACTTGTATGAAGTGTTTTGCACCTTCATTTTAATAAGGAGCCACTTATATTAAAGAGGCTATACTGTTCCTACAAAAAACAGAATGTTACAGGATGACATAACTGAAAAACTTAAGATGGCTAAACAAAATTCAAAGTTGGTGTTATTTGAGAAAACTATCATTGGTTTCTTTGTAAATATCGTATTAAAAGCATAATTTGTGGCATGATTTAATTGATATTGTTTCATGATTTTATAATTTTTTGAAATATTTAAAAATTCTGAAAATTTTTAGCAAGACAGATTTCTAGAATGCTAAAACTGCTTAGTTATTGACATCTCAAACTTGTAAGCATTCATAGTAACATTCATTGCCAAAAATTTTCTATGGGCTCGAAATATTTTTATGGTTAATTTATGCAAACCAAAAGAATCTAGCTTAAATCACCTATTTGCATTTGACTATAATTATACAAGGAAATATCAAATTCATTCAATAGCTCAGAACTGCATGTTAGGTATGTTGAATTAATTAATCAGAACTATTGGGTAAATGTACTGATCATACGACTATCGTGTTAGATCCAATAATATCCGTTTACAATGAATTTTGGCAATATAGATAATATCAACAAAATATATTGATAAAATATGTGAAACTCACTTCGATTTTACAGTGTTTTCAAGTTTTTTGTATTTGTCTTTAGCTGATTTAGAGAATATTCTTTTGCTTGTTCCTGGTGGAGATCCTGAAATTAAGTTGTGAAAAATGTAACAGGACTTTGTGAACATCCTGTATTTTATTCTTTTTTTAAATCATGGTATGCGAAATAATATGTTAAATAACCAAAAGTGTTTGTCGAATGATGAAAACAGGAAAAAAAACATGTTTATTCTGTTCTACCTCGAAATAGCAAATTAGTATCATTGAGAGAGGAAAAATGCACTTTTCTCCTACAACCTGTCATCAAGTGTATTGAGTTGCTTTTATGATCAATTTGAAAAAAATCGAAAACAAGAAAATGATTACAGGAAATGATGAAACATGACAAAAATATGAATTATTCACATTTTTTAATATGATAAACAAGATCATTTTATTTTTTTTAAGAAGTAGATATTTTCAAGTTTATAATGTTATTATATATGAAGTAAATTTGAGCAGAATAATATGAACTAATCCATATAGAACATCCATGTAAATCACCAAGCAAATGCCATATTTAAAACGACCCAAACTAAATAATTCATCTATGGGAATACATTCAAATATGGAATTATGAGTATATTCCAAATATGACCATGTTCAATAGAGAAATATGCAGCAATCATTGTAAATATATAAGAAATAAACTTAGTAAAAAAAAAATTTCCCATTTTTTTACGCTGTTAGAAGTTGAATGAAATCTGTTTATGCCTTGATTATTTATCAGATATCAAATAAATGCCCAGATTGACAAATTTCAAGTTAAACCATTTCAAATTATTCATAAAATCAAGAATTTACTATAGCAAATACAAGCAAATTCAATATATTCGAATCATTTGGACATCCAGATTCCACAATCATAAATATTACAATTACAAAACCAAGTTTGTTATTGAAGAAATAAATGAATTTTATTCTGCTCATGGATGGAATAAATGTACAAGGACTGAAGACCCAGAGCTGAGAACCAAACTGAAATTAAAAATGCCAATTGTAGACAAAAAAAAATTCCACTTAGACCTACACTTAAAGTCAGATTGTAAGGCTGGTAACAGAAATTTGGATAAATATTCATAGAAGTATTCAAATTTCAACCTTGAGAAAAATTCACAGCAAATCAATCAATAAATTATCGCATTTTGCAGAAAGTGGAGATGAAAGCCATTTTCAATTCCCAGACCACTGATCTCCTATCAGATGTGTTATATAATGTCTGGGAGAAATATTCATAAATTTAAATTTTATTCAAGCAATTACCTCCTTCTGTGTCGTTGGTTTTCTCTATACTATCTATTGCAACCAGATCGGGTGGTTCCATAGGATTTCCAAGGTAGAGACTAAAATGAAGAACATTTTGATGATAACAACTATTTAACTGTAATATAGAGAGAAAATGAATAGGAGTTCTGAAGTTTGTACAAAAGTGGCAAGAAGAATCCATTACCAATTACAAAAAGAGAACACAGATCAGTGGAACATGTTCTTGAGCAGTGGTTTTCAAATTTTCAAGTCTTGCCTCCTTTTTAGAATTTGTCAAGTCTCGCGCCCCTAACTAGCTAACAATAAGCTACAACTAACTAAGGTGAAAGTATGTTTTATTCAAAAAACATGTCAAAAATATGTGGAAGGAATGTGAATATTCAAAATAAAGAAATGTAGATATCTATAATAAGACTGACAAAATCAAATCTAACAAATATTTTTATTTTTAATTAGCATCACCCACCCTCAAAGAGAACTACTGTTCTAGAGAGAATATAACTTTTATGCAAAGCTTCCAAGATTACTGAAACACTTTGGGTAGAATCATACACAAACAGAAGTGCAACTGTTAAATAATTTTTTTGATTTCATAGAAGTAAAAAAATTTATGTGTCTGTTTTTTTGGTTCACCCTGCATGCTTAAATACACACATCATACAGGGCTAAGGATAAATAATTTAGCTATAGATGAAATTTGATGCGAAGGACATTTAAATATGTTTTTTACAAATTTTTAGATAGCAGAAATTACTAATGTTTCTGATAAGTACGCTAAATGACTGATGGTCATACTTCACATCACATAATTTATTAACATATTATCCAGGGATGGCCAAAATCGAATAATTTACTGTTAGGAATACATCCTGAAATAACGTTTTCGATACAATTT
This sequence comes from Styela clava, assembly GCF_964204865.1. NCBI lineage: Eukaryota > Metazoa > Chordata > Ascidiacea > Stolidobranchia > Styelidae > Styela > Styela clava. The sequence continues at coordinate 18,517,727 of NC_135256.1, forward strand.
AAATTGGGTAATTTTCAAAAAAAAAAGAATTCACAAAATTATCTAAAATGTATAGGAATTGAATTTGCTAATGTCAAATATTCCCAATTTCAAATTATTTAAATATTTGATTCTTTTTAGACATCTTTGATACTATTATAATGTCAAAAAATTATCATATTTCTAAAAAAAAAGATATGATTTCAAATCTGAATGAATTGCAAGATAGCATTCTAAAATGCCCAAATATTCGAATAAAAACATCTTCATATAATACCATAAAATATAATGTCCCAAAAAGCACAATGCAACTACATAAAAAGTTTGAATACATTAGCATAGGTTTATTCATTATTTATTAACTGCATTCTGCATTGGTTGCCAAACTCAAGAATGATAAATTATCTCAATCAATGATTTTCAATCTCTCACTAAAGAGCATTCCACTCTGTTTTTACAGTAAATATAATTTAATTTCTCATTGTTAGACTAAATATTACAAAATTGCAAACGACACTGATTCCGAAACCAACACTAAATATAAACAAAACAGACATCCTAACAATACCTTCAAAATTTTAAGAATACTGAATAACACAAACAAACTATAATAAACTACAAATACCCCTTTTCCCTATTACAAACCAATACTTATTAAAATATCTTTGAAAAGACTTACGAACATACGAGTTTTGCAATATACGAATATTTTCTACAGCCTATACTATCATTATCTTTTTTGTGTATTTGCTACAACTCACTGACAAAGCCACAAAAGCAACAATTCTAAATCCTTATATCCTTATTCTCTGTACAACCAATTCAAAAAATATCATTTCAAGACATAGGTGACAGACTGTTTAACGATCGTCTCCTGTGCACTAGTGTACTATCACCCAGCCGTGTCTCAGGCTTCTGGCATTAAATGACTAAGATACAAGTTAGGAGAAAATCCTTATTGGCAAATACAGAGTATAAACATTATGGTGACCTATGACTGGGTCAATTATGATGATGATGCATCATCAGTTCAAGCACGAACCATAGTTGAATAACATAATCATTTCAGGTATTTTTATGTTGAGTCAAATCTGGCCCGAGGCTTATTTGTACTCATCAAAATCATATTTGTGATTTTTTGATTGGCCATACATGGAATCAGCAAGTATTTTTAACAATGAAGAGTAAATATTTAAACAGGCAGGTTACATCAAGTCATTCAGGTTTGGTTTATAAGTTCCCCATGATTGGTCCAAACTAAAACACAATATAAACAAAACAAAATAAATATTACAAAGTAACCAAACCCTTACTCATCAATTCGTTCGTGAAATCCCCAACTCCGAGTCGGGTCAATATCCCCGTGTCCAGTATGAATAAACGAGTTTTTGAGTGGACGGCTGATATCATCACGACTGAATCCATCTTGCCCTTTCAATGACAAAAAATTTACATTTAATCAATCCGGCAAAATAATCTGATCAAAAGGTACAAATATCATGATTTCCTCTTAAATTTGTTTCTCATGGAAAACGCTATATTATTTACTGGTAGACGACTTCAAATTACGTATAAGGAGAATAGGCCACTGAAAAGGGAAACCGGGGCGGGCACTTAATAATAATATAAGTGTAACTGGCAGATTATCTCCTTAGTGAGATAAGGCTTGAGATAATGTTTACAGTCAATAGATAAATATGCCTGGTATTCGCCCCATTAATCAATATCAGACTGTGGTGAAAATATTTGTTCTGAAATTTGGTCAAGATGACGCTTAATAAAATCTAAACAATACTGCAAATTAAGTCAAAATAAAAATATAAAAACTGCTTCTACCGCGAGTAGTTAAAAAATTTGAAATTAGGAATCCAAACTGAAATTTTTATGTATTAGATCTTTGACATCTTTCTAGAAAGAAAAAAAACTTTGGCCAGGCATAAACGATTGATATCATTACCCAATGAAGTAGAACGTAAAAGGGATCATACTTTGACTAATTTACAAACAGACAAACAAAATAAATTAACATATTAAATTACCTGAATTTGTCACTAGTCTTGGAAAAACTCCAACTTCTAGTGTTCTTTTATTTTGGCCCCTCCACCAATGATGTTCAGCCCTGAAACGAGCAATATTGAATCAAAATGAAAATTGTGGATAATTAATAATTGATGTTTCTACTAGATATGTAGAAAGCATTTACTACTCAGCATTTATTATTAAATTTTTTATTAAATTAATTTAAATTTAATTTATTAAATTTTTTTCAGTATTTATGATACAAAAATTTTTTTCAATAATATCTTATTGCATCTGCAGTTATTATACAAATACAATACTTTCAAGAACTGTTTGATATACAGGCAGTGATTTATTGATCAAATTTTACATAAACCATGATTCTTCTGCAATTATGGATCAATTCAGGTAAAATTAAAATATTTAAAATCATTTAAAATTAAAATAAAATACAATGTAGAAATGGGAATTCCCTAGGTGTGGATCAACTCAAACAACAAAGGAACTTCATGAATAAATTTACATCAACTACAAAAACTTGAAAAAAAAGCAAAATCAGTGAGCTAAACTATTATTTGAACATAAGTTCAATTATTATTGTTTCTTAATCGAATAAAAATATATAAACAACACACTTCTATAAAATATTCTGTTTTTAGACACCCTAGATTAATATATTATGTAAGATAAGCTAGGTCAGGCTGGTTCAAGGTTGTGGGCTCCGCGGGCAACAAATTTATTTTTGCATTGTTCGCAGGCCACAATAGTGCCAAGAATAGGTAAACAGTGCAATACAAAACAAACACTTTTATTGTGCAAACACATAGTTATCAGACACAGCCATTCAAGGGTAAAAGAATCCGCATTCGATTTTTAGTTTTCTATGATGCCTGTATTGTTAGCATATATTTCCGACCCAAAAGATGAAAAGCCAGATAATAATTTAGACTGCCAAGCACATCATTCAACTTCGCTAGTTGCCTCCGTTAGCCATAACACTAGTCAATTCAGTGACATTAGAGATGTAACAATTTTCTCAAAAGATTTTTCTGCTAAATTTTATTACGAAACAACACGAAATGCGATTTTTTAATTATTCTCCGAATGTAACGCGGGCCACAGATAATGAAGTTGCCTGGGTTTGGATCCCCCTGAGCTAGGCCATTTCAACTAAGCAAAAGCATTAATAATGTAAATGATCATAAAATTCAGTTACAATCAAAATTTTGTTTTGAAGTCAGTTTTCAATGTATAGGCCTAATAAATAACCATTGTTTATTCAAGTTTTTCACTCCTTTTAATACACCTTTATATTTCCACCATTTGGTGCACGAAGCACATCAAAGTATTTTCACCTAATTTAATGCAGGTCTTTATTGCAATACTTGACAAAGTACAGACAACCATCCCAAAATCCTATACGAGAATATGATATTAAATAACGAACAGCTATTCAGAGCTCATAAAAATAAAATAAAATCTTACAGAAATTGAAAAAAACTTTATCACATACCTTCCACGTATAACAGTGATTTTGTCTCCTTTCATGATTTTCAGTCGATCTGGTTCATTAAGGTCACAGGTCGAGAGAAGTTCTTTCGGGAACATCTGAAGAAAAATGACGAGAAACAAGTAGCGACAAGCGTTTTTCATGCGATGAGACAAAGCGGATAGGAAGTCCATTTTTTTTAGATCACGTTAAAAAATCGTGCAGGCGGACGGAAGTGATTGTCTGTTAAAATTGTGCATTCGATCCATGCCAAGGAACATTAGGCAGAATGTACATGCCAGAATAGAATAATATGCAAATAGTAACGGTCCATCACTGAAAAGGATGTTTATAACCGGTATATGACCGGCAGGAAGTCACATGTCAGTGACTTCCTGCCATCAATGATTATTAAAAATGGAAATTAATAAAAGCGAACTAATGAACTATTATATAATAAATATGAAAATATTAATAACATCTCAAATTAGGAGCATCTGTTTGTTCATAATTTGGCACAAGCTGACATTTTATCTATTACAAGATGTTTTTATCGAAAGTATAATCCTCTTTAGTGGCTTTTAGCCATTAATAATATTATTTTAATATTAAACGCCAAATTAGTGATATATGCCACACACACATATGCCCTGTTATACTATAGAAATAACTTGAAAAGTAATTAATAAAAAGTTTTTGATTGTTATATTTACAATCAAGATTAAAACTATTGATCTCCAGTATTTTATTGATTGATTGGAAAACTAGGAAGAAACTTTCAAAATACATTTGGACCATGTATGATCATATTCTCGAACTGAACAGCAATGCTGTTGGGAAGCTTAACTTCTTAACCCTCAAGTTAAATCTCAGATATAAAATAGGATTTTATAGTTATCCTTGGATATGGAAAAGTCAATAAGAACACCTCTAGTGAACCATATTAGCAATAACCCTTCTTACACATATCTTCTCCAAACTAGGCAAAAGACAAGCAGTCAATGAAATGTGCACTACTACAAAATATACTACATAAAGGTTGGTCATGGAGTTTCAACCAGGATCGCTAGGCCTTGACACTAATATAACACACAATTTTGACACAATATAGGACTATAAGATAAATATTAGATATTTCAACCGACATAATAATTAGTGTATTGGCATTGTATGAGCAATAGATATAAGCATGGGCCCACCTAATGCAAGGCATAACAAACTGAGTGTGTCTGAATAAAAAGAGATTGGCGTTCCCAGCCAGCGGGAAGGTTACAAGGGTTGAAAAAATCGTCCAAAAACAGCCAGCTTATTAAAACATGTTTTACCTTTATGCATTTTAGTACGATTTTACAACTAACTTACAAACATTATACGCAAGGTACATACATACACATACACAACATGAAACGAATCCTTGTCAAGTTGTAAAAGGCTCATTATTCAGGAATGCAATGCATAGCTTGAGAATCATGATCAATAAGACCAATTTGAGTTAGGAGAAAAAATATAATCCAAAGCAAAGTATATGTTCTGACAAACGACCTAGCGTTTGTTGATGATAAAGATCTAGAAATTAAGAATCGTTCTGCAATACTGTATGAAATATGACACCTAAATTTCACTAGTTACCAAGATCAAGATAATAAGAGAAAGATAATTCATCATAAGAATTTAATCACAATTACCGTACATTTTATATCTTGTAAATGATCGTATATGTACAAAATTAATGCCATAGAAAATGAAAGGAGAGTAATTTGGCGCTAAAATATTTGGATGAAAATTCTTTTACTCGTCTTCAATTTAGAATTTGGTTTTATATTCTAATGTCTTGTTTGTAAAAAACTTTGATTCAGCTGGTAAAATATCAGGTCCAATATCACTCGAAAAGAAGTTTGAAAAAAAATTCAAGTATTTAGCAATATAGCGACTTCTTCCATTTTTGGGTATTGCAAATTTAAAATTGATTGGCCCAGTAGAACAGCAATCTTATTCTTAATAACAATACCCCATAAACAAAATTTCAGTGAAATAATCCATAAATCATGTTCAATAATCAAACAAGGCTATTTACAGTTTCAAATAATGATGAAAGTTTTCTTACTTGGGGAATGACTTCTTTTATTCGTTTGAATGTTGGTCTTTGATCAGGTTGAAGCCTCCAACAATTCAACATTAATCTATAAATATTATTCGGACAATTGTCTGGTTGCAATAATCGTTCATTTTCTTTGTCTACTTTGTGTAATATCTGAAAGAATTAAAGACTTTAATAAATAATAGGAAAACACCTAACAATACAAAATAGAAATTTATTTGTTACTTCAACCTTCAGTAAAGTGGAAAAGGCAAAACCTAAAATATTTCACAACAATCCAAGTTAAAAATGGATAATGGAAATTCCTCAAAAACATCTTTAAATATATCCAATAAACTAGATATAAATATGAAATTCCTCACAGTTATCATTGATATTTGCTACTAATTAAACAAAACCGTTCGTATTGAAACTGCCTACATACATTACATACGATTACACTTACTGTAAACGAATGCATTTGGATCTGGACCTACCTGAGCACCATTGTAACTTAACCATGGTTCCTGTCCATAAGTGAACATTTCCCACAATGTAACTCCAAACATCCATACATCACTTGCATGGGAAAATTGACGTCTTTTTAGAGATTCTGGAGCAGACCTAAAAAAGAAAAAGCATTGTAGTAAAACTGTAGTGAATAAATACCGATTTTAGGGTTGCATATTCTATTAAATTCACAAGCCTTTTTCAGCATAAGGTAACATACATGTATATTAATTTTTTTTTTTCTTCAAAAGGATATATTCATGAGGTCTTGAGATTTTTAAAATTGCATAGGGAATTTATTGATACCATATAAGTTTGCTGGTCCCTGAAAGGTATAATAAAAATTAAATGCAAACTGATTGAAATAATAAAAACAGGTTAATTAAGATATATTGAGAACTGATTTGATAGCAAAACTAAAATCGCAAGGGTACTTTAGAAATGCACTGTATTACACTCAGCAAGCCATTTCAGCAAAATGTAACATAAAAAGTTTGTATCATTGAATTTGCTTCTTAGGATATCATAGGATAGAATTACAATATATTGATTGAGATTAGGTCCTATAATATTTGCCACTTGGAATAGAAAAAAAAATTGTAAATTGCATTGTATTGATATTTCTGGACAATATAGGTAATATTTTTTTACAAACGCAGATTTTTCATTTCTTGTGTAATAAAAAGGGAGCTCCAGAAGTGTGTGTGTGTGTACCATTATGGAGGTAACTAATTTTGTTTGCCTACTTAACTACTTTACATGAGTTGTATGACAGGACTGAAACCTGTGGGCAAGGAAAATCATGGCCTAACCCTAACCTGGTACACACACTACGGGAATACCCTAAAAAGTTACTCAACTTACCAAGCAAAAGGTATTTTTCTTTTCTCTGCCATGACATAATGATCATCTTTAGTATCAAGAACTCTCATGAGACCAAAGTCACCAATCTTTACCTGATGGAAGCAATAGTAGTATAAGTGAAGTATGAAACTATAAATCAAAATATAGACAACATACAAAACTAAAACTGATAAGGCTACCCAGATTTAAGATATGAATAAAATTTGTATGAGACACCAGCTATGTTAAAAATATTGTAAAGTAAGCAAATCGATGCAAAAGAACTGTATAAGGACAAGAACTTCTAAGCATTGACATGAGAATAGAAAAATGGTTTGTTTAATATAATCTCCACCATTGTACAAAAAATAACAAACCTACTGGAATTTCTAAAACTTCAAATCAGGTTTCTGAATTAAAAAATGCGATATGAAAGTACTATATGGCCAATCCCACCTTGTGAGATACAAGAAGAGTAAAGAAGAAAAACTATTAAAGTTTTTTAATCAGAAGTTCAGAAACCGAACAAATAGTTTATTTCATATAAGTTGATATAACTGATTGGAAAATTTTTTAACAAAGTCTACAAACTATCAAGATTCTGCCATTAATCCGAATTCACTACAATTCTAATACCACATATTTCAACTCACTTTTTCTTTGGAAGACAGCAATATATTTCTTGCAGCAAGATCCCTATGAATGAAATGTTTATGTTCAAGATAAGCCATCCCAGTGGCGATTTGAACAGCATATTCACAGAGCGTGAAAATAACATGACGTTGAAATTTTCTTAGGTGATCAAGCAAACAACCCAAATTTGCAAGTTCAGTGACCTAAAAAAAAATATATAAGATTCAACTATATAACTATTATAAACAGACGAGTTCCATCGGTTGGGTAACATTATTTCATCCAAATTTCAAACACATATTCTGGTAGATTATATGCCACAACATTGTGAAAGCATATATAGAAATAAAACAGAAAAAATAATGGAGTGAAATGAACTAGCGGTGATGACATTGTGCTAACTAGTCAATAAAGGCATTACAGATTGAATGGATCCGTTTTCTAGGCTGATCAGCCTAGAAGTCTAGTAAGACATACTAGCTAACTAAGATTTATTAAAATTGTTACGTTATGCCAATCCACAAAAATTCTGGTCAATAAGATGCTCAGTCGCTATTAGTTTTTTAAATGGCTGTTTGCATGTTCTGAGAACAGTTTTTAAGATTTATCAAAGAGATAAGTTTATCAAGTTCTATAAATTATATTAAATATAAAAACTATAAATTTACTGTAAATGTGGAATAAATCAAGCTTGGTATAAATTGGAATAAATTTCAATGTACATGTCTAAACTTCCCTTCATTATAAAGTAGGAGAAAAACTATGCGATTAATAATACTTCAGACTGCATTACAGATAATAGAAAATAGTGACCTTGGTTGCATGAACGGCATACATAAACAAAAGAATAATAAACAACACTCCAGAAGTGTGTCTCCCAATATGAAGGTAACTAATTTTGTTCGCCTACTTTACATCAAGTTGTGTAAAGGGACTGAAATCTATGGGAGTATTAATTCACTTGGCTAACACATACAGACCCCGAACCCATAACAAAAATAAAACGAGGAAAATCGTAATAAAATTATGGCCTAACCTTAACCTTGTACACACAATATGGGAGTACCTAGAGAACACTATTGTAATAGCAAACACAGTACTGAGTTCAATTCTAAATAACATAAGCAAACAATACTTATGAATAATATTGTGATCTAAAACTTGAGCTTAATAAACAAAGAGACCTAAAACAAATTCACCTTTTGACACAGAAAAGCTTAACTTTGTTGCTAATCTTTGTTTACAACACACATCAATCAGTTAGGGAGAAAAACAATGTGAAGTTTATACATATATGACCTCTTACATACTTTTCAGCGTAACATAAGATAAAGCGTTCAGTGTTAGTTACAAAATGCAACGTAATTCATTCATATATGGCAGATAGAAACTGAATTCATAGTATTATCAATATGGCCATATTAGTAGTTTAATTAAATGTGTACATTCCAGAGATTTTAAGAATAACAAAGACAATGACGTCAAAAGAAACAACAAAAACAGTTGGATATAGCCTGTGGATATCGCTGCATACCAGAGTGTCAGTCTCAACATAGATGAGTGAAAATATATGAATATTTACAATAGTTTAGGCTCGTAACTGTTGATTATACTGACGGTCAATACAAAACAACAATATTGAATTTGCCATAAAAGGAGAAAACTTTTCATTATGCGAATATGTTTCAGTATTCAACTAAAAGCTAACTAATATCCAGAAATATGAATTCTTCCGAAACAATTTAAATCCTAATTCCAATTTTGCACCAATAGGAAGAACAGTGAAATAACTATAAATATGGATACTGCTAGGATACAAATAAATCATCATAGGTAATGGGACAAATATTCTAATCAATGATTATCTCGACAAAAAGAGGGAATAATATTAAATTTCCAGAAATTTTCTACTTTTTTTTCCAAAGTAAAAGTATATATAAGTATGAACATATCTTAGGCAATTTTCTCCTATAACTTTATGCAATAAAATCTTCATCGTTCTACATTCATGTGAATTATTATTTCCTGGGCAAAAGGCAAAACGTGGATGTTGATATGATAACCCGCTTATAGAACACTAGTGGATCAATATCCAAATTTTTAGTTCGTCCTATAGAAAATGCAGCAAAAATTCTTACCATTTTCATGGGAGATGATATAACAACTCCATATAATCGAATGAGATTTGGATGGTCGAGCATATGCATTGCATTCACTTCTTTTACAAAATCTTCAAATACTTCCGGTTCTGTCAACATGTTCAACTTTAGACTTTTCACGGCGACAGCGATCTGAAAAGGAAATGTTGAACTAAGAAATTTATGAGTAGACAAGTTGGCGGCTACCTTTGGTTGACACGAACTTGTTAACAACTTGAAAGTATGAGTCAAAAATTTTTGGCACATACTAAAAAATTTAAAACATTGATACTAATATATATGAATTGCACATTATTTTACTGGAGGTTAACCATTCCAGATGTGTCTCAATAAATGAAGACCAGAGCAAATAATGTAATATCCTAAAAACTAAATTTGGACATGTACATAATATGGAAGTCAATAAGTTTGAATTTGGAAACACAGAAAAGTTTATATAAATAAACAGTGATTTGTCAGATTATCTATTTTTATAGTTCAGTGTCATTTTTATAGTTGGTCATATTGTGAGACTTCATCACTGAAGATGATAATTTTTTTAATTGAAACTATTCTAAATAATTTCTGAAAATCAAAATTATTGAATATCAAATACAATTTATTTTGAATTGATTTGAATATGCAATTAGTTTTGGACATCTCTAGTATTAGTATTACTTTAAAAATGAATAAAAGAGTAGAATATAGTTACCATATACAGTATAGTTGAAAAAGTGGTATAACATAACTTTTATGAATTTATAAAACATAAACCCTGATTTTATTACAATTCCTTTGTATTTCTTAAATACAATTTCTTTGATAAATATTCTCAAAAATTTTCTTCCAGCCAATTTGGTTATTTATGTTACCATTGAGTCAAATTGCACATAGCATTTATTATACTGACAAAGATGTTAAAACAGTAATGGAACAACTTATAATTAAAATTAATTAACACGAAAGAAACCATGTCATCTTCTCTAAATGGATTCTGAACATAGGAAACCAAAACATGTCTGGCTTTGTCAAGTTCAAACCATTTTTCACACATACAAAAAAAATTGTTCCATCCTTGATTGAGACAAGACAAAACTACTTTAAATATAAAAAATAATTTATAATGAAAAAAATTCTTGCTGTGACCAGTTTCAGAACCATTTATGGTCAGCGGTCACGTAGATAAAATCATAGATCATATTCATAGATACTGTAATTTGCCTATTTTCATAGATTAAATCATAAGATTATATCATATCGACCTTACAGAGTAATTAGTCATCACATATTTCCAAACTTAGTGAATGACAGTACCAGTAACTGAACAACATCAAACTTGAAAAGACGGGACAACATGGATTTTACCAAAAAGAATATTTTATTGAGTCATGATTTATGAGGGAGTTTTAAATGCTAATGATCAAAACAATTGATTGCCAATAAAAACCATCTTCTGTCAAATTTAATCAATGAAAATTGATGTATAACATCAGAACGCTGAGTATCAAATTACCTTTATCAGAAAACCACTAGTTCCCAAGTTTAAAATAAATAAAAAATTGACTAACGGAAAAATTAACAAACAATGTGGCATATTATTAGCGACAATCAAACAAACTTCTCGAAAGTCATACTTGTAAAAATGAAATAATACTATTAACAAAATAATACCATTACCTAAAAAATGCAGGAGAATACATCAACCTGTGCTAGATATTTTACTAAATCCAACATAAATCTAACCGTAGTTCCACTCGGTGTGGTCCACTCTCCTTTACGTACAACACCAAATGATCCATCACCAATCTTTTCTTGTTGAGTGAGTTCTTTTTCACTAATAAAACAGGTCAAACTCGATCTTTCAAAATCTTTGGCAGCAATATTCAAATTTCCAGGTTTATTCTGAAATTTTTGAAGATTAAATAGGCGAATATAAGTGAATAAAAATACCGGTATTTACCATATAACAAACTATTCATTTTAGGAGGTTTCAAGCAATTTAAAAAAAACTTCGGCTGTGACTCCTGGTTCATAGGAATTTAGACCTCAATTCCATGTTGAAAAACAAAAATTTCCACTCTAGCAACAGGGATTTTGAAATATAAACTCTGGTTCCAACTAAAAATATTCCAAACTCCCACTACAGTATAAACAGATGACAAGACCCTCAAGCATTCAAACAATGTTATTTCAAAGATTATTATAAACCTTGTTTTTCTTCTTCTGAGCAGCTTTGGCCTTTTTCACTGCATCAAGCAATCGTCTTTGAGCTGGTTTGCCGAGCCCAATCTTGTCCAAATCTTCACTTTTAACATAGTCAAAATGAGAAAGTCTGGTGACCTGAAAAATAGCATTCATAAAATGTGGCATAGTTCGGCTCATAAGTATTTAGTTTGCCATCATTGGTCGCCCATAATTTTGCTCAGGGAACAAACTCATTTACTTCTAATCAAGTGCTCATGATCTTGCAATGAGCTTTTCTCAAAAAAATTTCTGTGACCTATAAATATATTTGTTGAACAATATACAGATATAGGGACACTGACAAAAATAAATTGGATTTTAAATGACCTTGATCACAAATAAAACATGTTCTTATCCTATTTTTATTATATTAAACTCGTTGTTTCAAAAATACGACTCAAGATTTTAGTTGAATTAAACTTGCATTTACTATGACAGTTCAAATCCGAATGTCTCAACTCTCATTGACTTACATCACTATGATGTTTGATTATTTATAGCAATAAGAATAGAACAACTTCATGCTGAATAACTAACTCTGATAGAAAGATTCGAATATTTGATTTGGGATCCAGTATTCTCACACATCTCACCTGCAATGCATCCCTTATTTCAGCATAAAATTGTTCTAACTGAACATCAGCAAGTAAAGATCTCAGCCAGAGTGAGTTCTCCGAAGTCATTTCAAAGTTGCAAAATGTCTTCAAATATAAAATTGGTACAGCTCAAGCTGTTTCATTACTGGAGATCTTATCTAAACCATAATTCTTCTGTACTACGACTGATTGACTATTGAAATTTGAAGCACGAAAGTTTCCTAACCAAATGAAAATTCTGTAAGCAAATATAAATAAATCTCAAAATATCACATATGTACTGATGTATAAGGTTATTGTTGCTAACTAGTTACATTATTTAGCACAGTACAGCAGTAAGTAAAACATTAGTTCCATCAGTGGGACACAGTTTTCTGATTCCAAGAATAGTCCAGTAGTCCTGCGATCTGAATCTGACATACAGACATATGGTAGCCTATCTGCCGTCATGCCAGATGTCCTTGTTTTAGAGACAACTAAAGGGTTTATTTTATTGAACCGTATCATATGTCGGGAGATCTTGGAATCAGAGAATTGAGTCCTACTGTATTAGCATATCAGTATAGACAGATAAAGTCAGAAAGTTGACATCCTTCGCATTCATGCACCTATATTACTGTTTATACCAAGTATATGAACAAGATCACTCAGTCAGTATATTGGGTGCTCCCGAAGTATGTGAACCAAGATGGCGGACATCGGTTAGGGTTAGGCGATAATTTTTTTCCAATTTTCCTTATTTTAATCCTAATATCAGTTCGAAGACTAGCCAAGAGCCTCCCGTCAGCCCGTAGTATTTAGGGTGGTGTAGCCAGTCTGCGGACGATTTCATTCAAACCGCTATAAAACAAAAACCAATATTTCTAACCCGTTGATTTTTTTACGGTAGGTGCATTGGCATTTATTATTCTACACGCTAAAACTCGAATTAACTTTCTACGACCAGGGGTTAAAGCTATACAAACCACCGAAGTACGACACTCTGAAGACGCATTTGCGACCGAACGACCAGTGTGCGACCACGGATTTCAAGCCTTGAACATCGTTTCTGCTGCGGCGAGACTAGGGCATACGCAGCCATGCGTGAAAAAATGGGCTTCTAATTGCATTTCTGACCGTCATATATTTTAAGAACACGGTTATTTCGAACAAAACTCGTCAAATTATAAACAAAACACCGCATCACAGCAATCAAACAGACTAAAACACGGTGGTCGCAAATTGGTGGACAAAGATATTATCGACGTATTGGAAATGCGCACCCTCCTATCCCCTCTCCTTTAAATGTGGGAACACGAAACTTTAAAGATGGTTAAAAGAAACACAACTTTTCCCACCTGCCAAGTTTCATCTTTTTATCTCTTATATTTGTGTGGATTTTCAAGCTTTTTCAAAGGAACAATGGGTAGTTGGCGACATGGAAAAATGGTCCGTTTTTTTCTTCGGTCGGGTTTTCAGTCGTAAACTTTTTGTTTGTGGCCACATTTTAGTGTAATTTCGCAGAGCTGCAAGGGATGAGTGGACGATAACGCGTGAGAAATATCGTCGCGGTTGGTTAATTTTTTAGGCATTAATTTATTCGATGAAGTTGATGGTCGCAAATAGGTCGTGGCCGCAAAGTGGGTAAGCCACCCTATACCTAAAGTTATGGCCTAACCCTAACCTAGTACACATATTACATTCCGATGTCCGCCATATTGTTTGGTTAAGTTAAACCACAAAACAATTCCACCCTCAGACCCTCCAGCCCCTACTCTCAACTTTCCACCACCCATGCATGGGTTGTATCAACACAAAATAACTCAATAAGTTACACAGGTACAGGTATAACAATGCAATGTCAGCCTTGGCCCTTGAAGAAAGCGAATTACATACGGTACATGCAACTTTGGAAAGCTGAAGAACATTGTCTTAACTACAGTATCTGATTCTAGAATTACAGAACTCATGGAACTGGGCAAGTTTGTTATTATGACTTTTTTACGAGGAATATTAACAAACCCGGTCTACTTTTTTTTTTGTGCCAAATAAATTCCAATGCCAAACAGAATTTTCGTATTAATATTTTGGTATCAAATCATTTTATTATAAATATATAAATAGTTTTTTTTTTTCCATGTTTTTATTTTAATCCCATTCCCCCCAATACATATGAATAGTAAAAATCAAAACCCGGTCAAACCCGGTCTACGTTTACTCCCCAAATACAGAAAGCAAACATCGCCTTGGCATTCACATCAAATCGACAATCCAACGATTGCTGCTCTATCACGCTACCCCGCGACCTTATTAACAAATTGAGATTATTTTATTAAACCGGTCCCGGGCATCTGAAGACGACGGTTGTCAATTTTATTTATATCAGATATTCTGTGCTCTGGATATTTTGATTTCGCGCATTCATTAATATTTCATAATATTAATTATTATTATCGGCGATGGCCCCCTAAATCTATCTTCAAAAACCATCACATGATGGTGGGTGATCTATTTTACATAGGGTTGGGACCCCGAGAAATCCCAATCCCGAAATCTCGGGAGTTGGACTGTTTTTTTCAATCCCAAATCCCGATCCCGCAATTATTTCCTAAAAATCCCGGGATTAAGGCTTTGTTATCCACAAATAGATATTCTCACAAATGGGAGGGATACCATTTTATTTAATACTTATTTTGAAAAAAAGCCTTCCACGCTTACAGTTTGAGTCAGTCAGAATGGAATTATTGTGCGAAATTTTTCTAGAATTGTACCAAGGAATTATTATTTGACAAGAAGAATTGCCAATATTGCGACTTATTTAATCATAATTTGAACTCAAAATAGCATTCAGGATTCACGCAATAACTTTGCATGGTTTTTATTCACTATTCAATACGAAAATAAAACAGCCACAATAAAAAGTAAAATCAAGAAGGTCAGCTATCGTCTTCCTAAATATCCACATTCCGGCGTCAGAATTGATAATATTTTTAGCTTAAAATTGGGACAGTTAATTTACAAACGGTGACAAGAAAGATCAAAGCCGACCCAAAAGTTAAAAATCGGAATAGTTTATGAGTAGAAAATGTTCGTGTTTTATGATAGTTGTGCCGCGAATATTTAAAGATCTAAATTGTGTGCCGCAATATAAAAAAGGTTGGGAACCACAGTCCTAGATGCTCTAATATTTATGCGTCTATATTACATGAAATAAATACGTGATTTTATTGTCATTCCATTTGTTTCAATCTTTTATTTAATCCCGAAAAATCCCGGGATTATACGGCTCAATCCCGGGATATCCCTATACCGGGATTTCAAAAACTTGCTCCGAAATCCCAACCCCAATTCTACATCACTCCGGAGTCTCTCTAGCATTAGATGAGCTGAGGTCTACTAAATTTTAAAATTCGAAAAAAAACGCAGTCTCATACTATTTGATTTTTTTTAATGTATTCTATTGAACCAATAACAGTGGTTGAACAAACTAAAATCGGCCACCCTAAAAAGATAACAAGCTCATTTTTCAAATTTCCCCTGCTATAGGACCCGGTATTTTACCAAAAAATAGTGCACGGACCTTGTCAAAAAATTTGGTTCTCTCAGGCCTTTCTGTGCCGGAAGTAGGAGGGTAGACGATAAACTTATTAGACCACAACAAATCGTTGGGTTTGGGTGTATTGTTGTTACTATTTCATTGCCTGAGTGCCTTATTTCAAACAATTAATTGTGTGTTTCAAACTAGTTATGCAATTGCCAGTTTCGTGTATGATTGTGGACTGTAGAATATTTGAAAAAAAAGATTTTTTATGTAACTATCTATTAACATTTTATAATATATATATATATATATATATATATTTAAGGTGACCGAACATTTTAACCCACGCACATTTGAACCCATGTGTATATCCGCGGGTTCAATCTATATGTGGGTGCTAAAACCCATGGGTTAGGGTTAGTATGGGTTCAAATATTCGTGAAACAAACAAAAAATGTCCATAGATGCAATAGTATGCAGGTGCAATTCTCGTGGGTTCAAATGTACGTGGGTTCAAATGTAATGGAACCATATTTAATGGCAGGAAGGCAGGGCAAGTGCATTTATATTTTTCAATTATCACTATTTCCTGCGGGATAGATTGTTGATTTCATATCGGAGTTAATTTTTGTGTACTTTTCTACTTAATTTATCAATTGTCTAAGGACAATTTCGATGATCCCGATAGACCTCAGTCATAGCAATTTTACGTGGAAAAATGAAATTGGCATAAACGAAACTACATCAAAATTAGATTTTGTAGGGGTTGTAGCCTAATCGCCAGAACACAAATTATTGTTTTTTTTACACTTTTTTATGTTATTATTCATTGGGAATTTTCATTTGTTGGCACTTTTTCATATTTTTAACATGACAAGCGTGGTCAAGTTTTTCGATAAACGAATATTGAAACTTCAATGTGCGTTGTGTTTAAGAGTGAGTCTGACTCCCTAAGGACTAGAACACATTGACATTATGCCAACTAGAGTGGTCTGTGAAAGCAGTGCCACATACTCTCACTGTCATATTTATATATAATACATGTACTGTAGGTTTAAGATTCGAAAGAGATTCGAAAGTAACATACAACCAGTAGTCAATCTTTGTGGATTATCACATTTTTTGGTATACAATGATTTCATCAAACATAACTTCATGATATTCTGATATTTATCATCTCTTGAATAGGAGCCGAGACCTTGCGCTCACTTCGCATACTATGCATCTAAAGAACATGTCTTTAAGTTATATTTTATTTTGCATAAAAGTTTAAATAAATATAAAAATGATAAATACTATAAATATTCATAACCAAATAGTAAGAAAATCACCAACAAATAAACGAATACTGTTGCACGCAAAGGCATTGTTTTGGCGGAAACAATTATTTCAAGAATAAAATGTCCACCAACAACTATTCCAGGTCAAGAGTCTTCCGGTGACTCGTAATCTGAAATGTTTTCGGTTAGCGTGACGTGGACTTGCTTTCGAAAACGCAAATTGACATTTTATAAACCACGATTTAGGATGATAAAATCGGGTTTGAAAACAAATCAAAACAAAATTATTCACGTAGTAAAACAAGAAATATTGAATCCACTGTTCAGGTTTTGCTGAAAACAAAATTGGCATTTTCAATTTTTATCGTATAAGATGCAAATGAAAATAAAAATCGACATTTTAAATGAACGATTTCATAAAAGTGAGTGTTAAAATAAATATATGACTGAGCAATCTGAACAATGAGGTATATATATTGAAACTACAGCAACAATTTATTATATATATATATAAATAAAAATATGTATAATAAATTAGACAAAACAATAAAACGAGCTTCACATATAATCAAATTGCAAGATTTTGCATACTAACATATATATATATATGTATAATATACAATGTGCGTGAAAGATAAAAATAAATTATAAAACGTTTTTTATAAGTAGTTTTGCAGAATAATGTTGCGGAGCTACTGAAACGAAAGGCTTGAAACTTGCTGGTTTCACTAAGCAGTCATCCGGAAAGCAGGAGAAATACATATCAGAGTCTGAATATTTTTCATACAGCACTTGTCGAACAACTCTGAATCCCATTTTCAATGCAAGTTTTGTGGCAACCTGACCGGAACATGTTGCTACCATATAGCGTAAGCCGTGGTCCCGTGCATAGTCAACAGATTTCTGCATCATCATAGTTCCGACGCCACTTCGAACGATGTCAGGATTCACGCAAATAGCGATGTGTCTCATGAATCGTGGCGTTTGCAAACGCTCAGTGATGTTGCCCTCCACATGCTCCAGAAACTAAAATAAAATGACAGAAGTTAAATAAAGGATATATATATAAATTAAAAATATCCATTGCATTTGCAATATCATCTCCGTACCTCTCCGACATTTTTATGATTGTTTCGTTTTGAACCGAAACCGAAATCATGTTTTATGAAACCACCGGCGTGCGTGCATTTTTGACATATTATATATTTTAGCCGTTGGCATATTGAGCGTCTCATAAATGAATAATCTCAGACATGCTACACGACATCGGTTTAAATATTTATTTACTCACTTATATATACAAGATGTAGACGTGCAGATTCACATTTATAAAGTTCGAAACCTCAATTACGTGGACTTAAGCTACTTTTTGTACGGTTATAGAGTGTGTCGCATAAGAGAATAGACTTCCATGCGTCACCAAATAAAAGTGAAACTTGAGTATATAATTTTATATTTTGAGGTTATTATAAATAGTGTTTAACACAGTACATCAGTTGAATTTTATATTCGTTCATGCATACTTATCCAAGATTATGCGATTTCGACACACATGCACGTAGCGTGTGTAACTACCGTGATCAGGGATGACGAATTGAATGATGAAATCTAATTACAACATAACTATTCATAGGTAACAAATTTGAAATATGTTCGAGTTATTATTATTAAATTTCATAATTGTATTACAAGCACTACTCGTTGCTATTGATAGTAACATGCACTCCAACCACTCGAGTGGGTACGGAGTGTTTCTGACCATATTTGACAACCAGTATATGTTTCGAATGCGCTCAAAACATACGAAACGGCAATGTTACGCAACTAGTATATATAGCAATAAACAAGCACGGAGTTCCATGCAATTGCTTGTTCTAGCGTTTCTAAATGCAAGATATACTATAGGTTGCCAATGGCGATACCGATGACTACAAACAGAAATATTGTGATGCAACACACAGAGAGTACTGAA
Source organism: Styela clava (assembly GCF_964204865.1). Lineage (NCBI taxonomy): Eukaryota > Metazoa > Chordata > Ascidiacea > Stolidobranchia > Styelidae > Styela > Styela clava. Next base: position 18,537,027 of record NC_135256.1, read on the forward strand.
GTGTCAATATCGCCATTCATTGAGATTTATACTACATGAATCATTGCTACTTTGGGCCACTGCAGTACATAGAGTTTAGAGTATTCACGACGATCCTCTTCACAAACAAAAAAGATCAATTTTAACGATTTTCATGTCATAACTCCACCTTTTTGTCTGTGAATCATTGAAGAATTTTCGGGAATAATTATTCATATTAGAATTATAAAATTACCTTCTCTAAAATATTCATTTTGACTCCGAAGTCTTTTGGTTTGTCTTCCTCAGTCGCTGGCCCAACAGCATTGAGACGAATTCCACAAATTGATCCCATTTCATCCACGGCAACAAATGAAGCATTATTCTTTAGTGCATCCTGGTTTAAAAAAAATCTAGAGATTTATTGTTCATTCTATAGCTTATGCAGATTCACATATTCGTTCTTAAATTTTCGTTTTATATTAGTTTAGAACTTGAGTTTGATGGGCTAAAAAAATATTTATATTGAAAAAACTTGCGATGGGAGGTCAAACGCAATTCAATGTATAAATTCACTCTTTTGTGGTTATTGTACAAACACGGTATATACGCGTTCATTTATGACGCAATATGAGAAAGTATGGTCTGATTGAGTGAAAATTCCCTCCAGTTAACTGTAGATTTTGAATCCGCTTTGAGAAGTTTGCAACTTCGGCTTAACTGCACGGTGGTTCTAGTTTCTATGCTGACTTTTAGTATTATACGTCAAAATACAATCCAAAATATAAATAAATAGATCATAATGTTAAAAGACTCAGAATGATGTGACATTTCGCTAAGTATTAAAATTAACATTTACCTTTACATGATATTCCACAAATGGCCGAGCATCTGCTTCCGTCGCCCTTAAAGCACTCATGAGAGGTTCCCGAGACAAAAACATTTTGCACAAAAAGTCGATTATTTCCTTCTTGTCACTGATAGTTGCAGTCCTGCAACCAATTTTCGGCGATGATGAAGTGAACATAAAACTTGGAAATGTAATTTCCGTTGTTGTTATTTGCGCCGATTGGTGCATTTGATGACAGAATGTTGTAAGTTTCGTTTTCTGACATTTGTTCGTCAATGCTGAGCATATCGGAGTATTGGCACCACGCCATGCGGCCAAAATTGAACGTCCGATGGGTATGCTTTTCGTAACAGACATCTGTATTTTCAATTTGATTCGAGCTGTCAAGCAAGCGATATTCAAACTAGAATGAGAAGAAGTAGATGGGACGAACGTTTATATAGGCGAGAATGGTCTGAGGGAAAAAGGCATTTACGCCTGTCAATAGGGATAGAATATTTTATCTGATTCATTTTATAAGGGGGAAATTGCCAAGCGATGTGAAAAAAGAAGAACAGTTGGGTCAATCTTGTCAAAACGATTATTACTGTACAATATTATTCAATTTCTGAATGTTTCTACATTTTGTATTAAATTTGAGCGGATACACATGAAAATTACAACCACGTAGATTTAGTATAATTATCATAATTTTGCACATTCCACTATTCTGTTACAAGATTATCATTTTGGCGTAAACTTATCGGGATCGCTTTGATAGATAATTGAACAATATTAAAAATACACATATAGAATACAAACTGCCAATACAATATATTATATATCCAAACTGGTGACCGTACATTTGAACCCACGTACATTTGAACCCATGTCTATATCCGCGGGTTCAAACAATATGCGGGTGCTGAAACCCATGGGTTAGGGTTAGTATGGGTTCAACTATCCGTACGACAAAAAAATTTCCATAGGTGCAATAGTATGCAGGTGCAATTGTCATGGGTTCAAATGTACGTGGGTTCAAATGTAATGAAACCATTCAAACTATATTGTAACAATATATTATACAGTATTGCTTTTGTTGTTAAACTTTGCTAAAATATACAGCAGGATGTCCATACAGGTTCCAATTTGAAAAGTTATCATTTGTGTATGTAATGATTTTTTTAAATCTTTGTAGAGACCCTATGAACAGCGTGTATTATAATTAGTTTTACGGACGGCACATTAAAGGGGGAATAACAAAAGTAATGTAACTACGACATAAAAGGTGTTATAATAACAAAATAGTTCTACTTACACCGATTGCTCTTTTTAATGAAATTTTTATGTATTTACTGGGATTTCTGGTAAAATTGCGTCTCTGCAGTAATATAGCTGGTTATTCGTTTTTTTTTGAACTGCATGGGATAAATAGCGCCAAACGACTCTGCGAAACCTAGAGACTATATCTATCACAGCTTCAATTTTATAATTTCATTTAAGCTGGGTACTATGAACATTTTATTGATATTGAAAAATTCTATAAATAAAAGTAAATGCACTAAATTGTTACGATATTCTTCAACAAAAATATAATTGTAAAATAGAAATTTCCGAATGCATTCCAAAACTATTTCAGTAAAACCAAACATTTATTTCCGGATGTAATTTGATACTATATAAATAAATGTGATTTATGATGCATTTGTTCATTATCGATCAATCAAATCTTGGAAAGGGTATATTGGGAGTTCAAAATGAACATGCCACAATGTGGTAAATAGACTTATTCTAAGGCACAAGTAATTGGTTTGACTTGCTTGTGGCAGTTTTAAGGAGGGACTTTATGGGCAACTCGAACTCCTATAAGAGTAAATATTATTACTTAAACATGTTCAAGGTACTAATATCCGAATTCTTAGAGAGATTATTAAATTTTAGTTATTAAAATACGAGCACTATATAACCTGTACGTGTTGAAACGCACGTGTCTTCAATCGTAGACATACCGGTATATCGATTTTCTCATCTGCTCCTTCAAATTTGGGAAGATAATTCCACCGGTTCAAAAGATGAAAAAAATAGAGGTATGTCCGGGTTCAACAAATGCAATGCCGTGTTATTAAATATTTAATTACACGAGGTACAATGCTACAATCGTTTCTCGTTTATGTCTGCAGATACCAAGAATTTTATGTTTTTAAATTGTTTATGTTTTGGAGTTAGATAAGTACAATAGATTTTACTCATGTAATATGAGCGTTGCGCTATATTTGACATTGTACAAAAATAACTGGAAAATTCTGGTTATTTTATTACTGCTATCTTATTACCCGCGAAAACCCAACAACTCATGTTCCTGATCCGCGGTCCAGGTATCATACTTTCCGTTATGCCTTGATGTATTAAATAACAGCAATAAATGCTAAGCATTATATTTGTTTGTTTGTATTACTATAAAGAAAAGTAAAATGAAATCGTCCTCTAATTTTCTGACGGGGAGGAGGTTCCGAAACTAAAATTATTCTAAATTATCATTACTCAACATGGTGAGTCTCGAGATTTAGACTTGAAGATATAGTTTCGATTTTGTTTAATTCTCTGTACACTCCACAGGTAGGGGAGGCTTTCATGATTGTGCATGAATATATACCTGAGAATACAACCAGACAATGCCAGTTATTTTATTGCGAAAATAATAGCAAATATATAGAAAACGCTCAGGTCACTTTGACGGTGAAAAACACTGAATTTATTCGTGTTGAAGTAGGTAGGGCTGGGTCATTTTGAATACCTCATGATTTCTGAATAGAATCGAACATATTTATGCTTGAACAAGGTCGAAAACATAAAAAATTAAAATTCAATTTTCACAGTTGGGCAAAGCAAATACCACACGAGCAGCTTTAAGCGATATGCATACAACATTGTAACACACATCCTATTTATATATATAAACCGTTGGATATTTTCAAGGTAGTTCATCTGACATATTTATAACGTAAAAGATTTTGAAATAGAGTAGGATTTTCAATACGTGAATAGTAAAAACACCCGAAGTTGATGATATAATTTATCTATGTGTTTTCAACGAAAATTAATGCGTGTTAGGCTAATAAACCAATTTAGTTCCTATGTTCCATCCAATGTATGTTGGGCTTCAATGTAATTTTGTTACGTATTGTATTGGTGAAATGAACTAACTTGACTTGATTGTACACAGTCAAATGGGACTTAAATGGAAAGGAGGTGAATTAAACTTAATCCTTCGCTATCTGTTTTACATAAAATTATAACAGGGGTCTTCATACAGAGAATCTTATAGGAAAATGTTGCAATATTTTTCTTGGCCCATATATCTGTGCGTATGAGTGACTTCCTGGTCATATTTTTTTGTAGAAAAAGTACAACGGATAAAACAATATTGCAAACTACACAGTATGCACGTTTCGCATTGATAGCCCCACCTCAAGTACGGCGCCAGAATTAAATCGAAAATGCCATAATTGCGTTCATATCCAATACACCATGCGTTGAGTCATTAACCTGTTCGCTGGGTTTTCGTAAAATCCATGAATAAGAGAGACCGAACGTGCGAAATGAAGCGATTGTCTGTGGTCTAAAATACCTGTCGTTTTGCTGGTTTTATTGATTGGGCAAACATCCGATTTCATAATATAAATGAGTGCGTGTGAGTGGTTTAACAGTGGTATATATAAATGATAGTATTCAGTTGACATTTTGATGATGTCATAAGTGTCGCCCCTTACAAATCCGGTTGCCTACGTGCGACTTTCGGGGACGTCACATTATACGTCATCAATCATGGCCTTGAAAAAATATGATAAAGATTATTCTCGTGTGGGCGAGTCGCTTTAAGCAAACTCCATGTCAAACTTTGTGCTATTCACCGAATGTGTTTTGTTGCTTCCGCATTGAGGTCAAATTAGGTTGATTCTTTCAAGTTGCCAAGTTATGTAGAAACAGGAAAACATGCAACCGATTACCTGTGTATATCAGCACGTTGTCCATGTCTGTGACTAAAATGAATTGATATTCTTGCAAAATTTTATATGTTTTCTATTTAAATTTGACGCATATAAGTGCGTCTACCTCAAACTCAGTCATTCGATTCACTTTAAATAAAACATGAAGTGAGTAACAGTCTGATTATTTAAATTCATTCAATAAGTATAGGCTAGCGGCTTAGCCAACTATCATCAAACATTTTTCTGTTTCAGGTAATATATATTACGTTATTTGGAAGCGTGATCTAGGACACAGTGGCGCGCGATACTAAAATTTTCTAAGAAATAAAAAGTCAACTGCTGTAATTTTGTACGTGACGTAACTGGCGGACGTACCTCAAATTCGTATAATTGTAGACGAAGAGGGGGAAACTGTCGGTGAAACGGTTCCCGCACTGTAAAGTACCTTCTATGTATCAAAGGTTGGCACGTAGAGAGATCAGTAAATAATTTTGAAGGCTAATACCTCGAGTGGATAAATCACTCTGGTAAAAATTAAATAAACGCATTTTAAAGTACTATCATTTATACGCGGATCTCTGGAATATGGCAACCATTATTCCCACAACAATGAAACTGAATTTGAAACCAAATCTATTTCACACTATTGCGGTGATAAAGCCAGGATAAAGATACGTGACAATTCTCACAGAAATCACGACTGCCTTTTACACATATGGATGATGTTATAATATAGTAATAAATAAAATACATTAAATATTTCATTTTATGTAATTAAGGAGGGGGTATCTATTTGGCAATAAAGAAAGAATGACATTTTATCCAATATTCAGCATTTCACTTGTATTCAACTGTAATTCAAACAATCATATTCATGATGAGAAAAATCTAATCTCTTGTTATACCATGTTTAGCAACAGATTTAAAGATATAGTCTTTCTATTTATATTTCCAATATTTACAGTGTTACAAAAGCGAAAGTGGAGAACAATAAGTCTTGTGCCAAAACTAAATTTAATCGCAATGTCAACAAATTCTTTGAGCTATTTTTTAGATAACACATCAAAAATTTGGTTTCAGTTTGGTTGCGGCAGCATCAGGCGAGCCAGATTGAATTACCAAACGAGCCGGATTTGACCCGCAGGCAGTAATTTGCCCATGTCAGGTATAGCGTCTTTCGGCAATCGACGATTCCGTCAAATGTATATTCCATGCAAGAAGATGTAAATGTTCATCGCATCGAAAATACGTGGAATGAGAAAGTTTTGATGGCAGTTACTTGCAACGAAATATAATTTAACATCATCGGAAGTAAGTATGAATCACTGGTTTTGAAAATTTGTCTTTTGTATGAATTAGTATTTTCCGATCAGCTGCTATTTTGCGACAAATCAGGAACTTATGATATTATACGTAACCACAGATTGACTGAAAACGATAAATTTTATTTTCATGTCTTATGAAACAATATGAATCATAGCCAAAAAGGAGAAATTGACATAAAAGAATAATAAAGTAGCAATAAAGAAAAATATGACTATGCTCATAAAGATAATATTGGGACAAAAAGAAAGAAACATAAATTGTTAAAGACGAAGACAAATTTAAAATTTTGACGATTCCAAATTTTAATTCGAGGGTCGAACCATTTTATAGGTGTGGTAACTTTTGCCCTGTTTGTATAATTTACAGGGAGGTTATAATCAAGGCTAAAATGGAATAAACACAGTTTTGCAATCAATACGAATGCGTTTGAAAGCCCCATGTAGTTAAAAAGCCCCAAAATTTAAAACTAAAGAATAAAGAATGCAAAAGTATGTATCCGTCTTCAAATCCGTTCAGATTTGCAAAAAAAATCAAAATGTTTTGTTTTGCTTTAGTTTAGATCTGCACGAGAACGATCGGAAATAATTTGAAGCAATGATACTTTCTATACGAGCAATTTACAACTCATAAACACTTGTTTGAGAGACCACGGTTATTTATAGGTTCGGAACAGGACACTGATCTTTTAAGTCGTTTCAAATATTGCCAAACTTACTTGTTCAATGTTAGAAGAGAAAAGAAACGCGGAAAACGTAAACGGAACTGTTTTGAAGCACCGGTGTAAAATTAGGCGATGATTCATCCCCCCCACCCCTCGTTTACTAATTAGTTTGAATTGTATTGAATTCTCATTTACATGTTCCCAGCTCGTATGTTTAAATAGGTATATAGAATCATGTAAGTTTAAATCTTCAGAATTTTTACGATGTACAGAATCTATGAAGATAGAGATAAAGAAAATTTCTTGAACTGCCACTTCAATAATTGAATGACAGATACCTTTCGTGAGGCTGATTTTCACGCGAAGTGTTTGTATTCCCTTCTTCTAACAGAGATACAACCGTCATTGTTTACGAAAGTACTGTGGCCCTCTGAACCGAACAATAATCGACGTCGGTACTCAAGACATTCAGTATGTGGTACCAATTTAAAATGAAAATCTTGTCGATAACGATTCGCCCGGCAGTACTTTCATATTTCACGTGTTATAAATTCAGTTGTCTGAAACATGTTTTTTTTACAATATCTTAGATTTGAGGTAAAATTTGTAAGATCTATTCAAATAAATCAAATATTTGCAACCTGTAGTCTCTAACGACATGGTTATTTATGAAAGGGGTGTGAAACAAGCGACCCGCGGCCATAACCCGGCCCGTTAAGCCGTTCAGTGTGGCCCTTGCAACAATCCGATTTACCCCCATCAAGCATAAAATCCTAATCCGACAGTTTATGTTTAAAAGGCGCTCACATGGCTAAAAATCATCATAATGTTTTTTTCTCTTGTCTGCATCAAATCTTTCGCCGTTTTACCCACTGCCTGTATTACTGTAAGGCCAACTGATAGCCACACTGCGCATTTTTGTGTGGCCCAGCTAGATGTCTGAAGTTGGTTATATAGTCCACCGACAAAAAATGTTGCACACCACTGATTTATGGCATTGCTGCAATATAAATATCACTTTTGTGTTGAAAACTCATTTTAGATCATCTACGATTCTACATCAATGCCATTGCTATAGTGATCCAATCTCACTCCAGCGAGCTATGATGGAATGCTGCAGGATAAGATGTGTGACATAACAAACACGTTAATGCGCGATTGAATACACTAGATTGATTTTTCTCATTGCTAAACTACATTATGACTACAAATTCGTGTTTACTATATATTTCAAAAGTATGTTCAATTTCAAGTTTGCTTCATTCGGAAGATAAATGGCTAATATTAACGTTCAGAATTTTTTATATTCATGTTTTTGTTTTGTGTCTAGTAGCATTAATCGGGATTTAACTCAAACATGTTTTTTTTCAACAATATTTAGATTGTCAAAATCAGTTTTCTTGAATATCATAAAATATGGTATCACAATAAATTTTCATATCCTATAAATATTTTCTATGAAACGGCAGATAAGATATTAAAACGAGTAATTTTGGATAACAAGCAAACAAATAATGATGAACATTCCGGAAGTTAAGAGAAAGTAATGAAAAATTTTAATAAGTATAAACAAAATTGTTGTATTGATTATTGCGTGGTAGCCAGAAGGTCATCTGATTGGGTCAAAAAATTAACAAACAATCGAGTAACACGATAACATTGATTAATTTCTGAGATTATTTGAAAGAATTAAAGCAACAACGCCCCGACATAAATAAATATTGTTCATAGTTCTTTCTTGGAAATATTTATCATAAATTTTAAACTTCAAATAAAATTTAAGTTGCAAATATTGGAATGAAAATTAGCGTTTGAAAATTGAAAGAGCACGTGAATAGATGACCTTTACGTCATTGGGTAAATATTTTCATCTCAACTTTGCGTAAGAGTACGACGTAGATTGCGTGACGCACATTTTTATGACTGTGTTTAGTATTTATGGAGAAAATTCATTTTAAGACTCAAAATCAATATTTATCTGCAGACAACATTAGCGAAGACTTTCCTTCATAAACTGCGTTTCGTTTTCGAATAAATCAAGCGCTTCAATAAATTGCTAGAAAATCCTGTATTCGAAAATGATCCTTTAAAACTGTTATTTGTGTTACGTCAATATTTTTTGTTCGTGCTTGCTTTTATTTGAATTCGGACTGAAAAAGATATTTTTGGAAATGATAAATGTTATGAAGTGTAATATGCGTGACAATGACAAATGGCCAACACCGAATGAGAAAAGTATTGAATCTTAAAGTTACTTTAACAGCTTCTATTTATTGCAATATATAAATGGTGTTCACTGATCGAACTAAAACCTGTGGTGTTAATAGTGAGTAAAACATAAAAGACCAATGGGATTTTTGAAGTATAGTTAGGCTCCGTTCCAGTTATTCATTAGAATTCAACTTTAAAGAAAGAGGGGAAGGCATAGAATATTTTAGCCATGCTTCTTTCGCAATGCTTTAAATTTTATATTTCACCAAAGATATATTTTCCGGCCAAAAAAAAATACGTGATATCGTGAGCACACTAATAAATGATGAATAGATGTTTTTCGGTTGTGCAAACTGAATATATTCGCCATCAATGCCGAAGGCCAAACTCTCTGAAGATCGCTTTTTAGGGCTCTTTTGGGTTGTAAATATGCATTCCCATTCTCCCGCCAGAACGAACAACATTACACACGATCAATACACAATATATTTACGCGACCTTCACTGCATCTTAATAAATTAATGCGGTCCCGTATTACTGCTTTATATTTTTAAAGCCCATTCCGGTACGTTTTTGTCACACACCCTTAACATTCAATAGAACCAACAAAACAAGATAAAATTAGCTTACTGTTATTTCATGTATTTATTGAAATACCAAATTCTTTCTGTGGTCGTCGTGCTTGAGTTAACATATTGGCGTGCAAAACAAATGTATTGATTTAACAAATCTTTTAGACGCTATATAGTCTACTCTATACCATGCGTCAATGGAGCTGTAAAGGCACAACTAAAACAGTGTCCAAGTATGATAACGGTGGCTCAATTCGATGCTGACAAAGAATGACGAAGCAAAATATTTTCACGCAGTTAGTAACATCAGATAACTGTATGTTCAACTTTTAGTGGCAGTGTGCGGAGGAGACAGACGGTAACGATAATTCGGTACAAAGTTGTTCGCAAAGCCGTTGCAAGCTATGGGAAATCCGATCAAATTAGCTGTAGAGTACTGGTAGGTTGATTTAGTTTCAATTTTCTGTTGAATTTTAAGAGTAGAAAATGGAATATATATGTACTATAAAACATGTGCTAAATGCATCAGATTAGTGATATTCGAGGCGAGTTCAGTGGATCAGTTGCTTATATATATATATATAGGCTCAACTTACAATTGCTTTATGCTGTAATACCTATCAAACATGCTTGTTTTTTGGAATATGAACTACGACTGAGCGGGAATATTTTTTTGTTTAAGTGGTAGCTGAGGTTACTATGGACGCTTCAGAGAACTTCAGGCCAAAATACAGAATAAATATCCGGAAGTAGAAGTATCCGGATATCAAGGTCGCCGCAGTAAGTTATAGCATGAGCCATTTTCGACGGGCAATTAAAGCGCTGTTTAAAACTCTTTACTTAAATCGGTGCTATGCAGCCAATGAAGCCCTATTGCTACACTGGGTCAGAGTTCTAAAAATTTTTCACTTCATCCCCAAACCTCTACTCCGTATTCCTATTCTGACTTCGAGAAATTCGAAATGCCCAAACTATAAATATATACAAACGTAAACCTACTGTTGACTAAACAAAATGATCTTTGCTGGCAAACCTGAAAAGTATTTGATTATATTTAAACAATATTTATATAGACACTCGGGTTTTGATGTAAACTTGCGAAGCCCTGGTTCTGGCGGAACCCTAGGGTGCTGCGGGACCCCGGTTGAGAACTACTGTTCTAGATACATGTACCAACAAAACAGTTGTTCTCGAACAAAACTACTCTATCCCAAATGACAATGTTTTTCTAGTGAACCAAATCAAAGTGAAGTGAATATATTCTGGCAATATGAAAATAAACAATACTTCAATGTATTATTATATTTACTTTTCAGGTTCTTTCGAAGTGTCCATAAACGGAACTCATGTTTTTTCTAAACTGAAGCAAGGTGGATTCCCATATGAAAAAGACGTGAGTATCATACAAGAAAGTTGACTCAGCTATCATGGATTAATTCATATATATCAATAGGTTTCAATAAGATTCATTTCGTTTCACAGATCATGCAAGCCATTGCAAAAGCTCAAGAAGGGCAATATATTGAACCTGTTACAAAAAGCAAATCTTCTTGTCTCGTCATGTAAAGAATTCCATTAGTTGCATTATTCAATTGAACTTTTCCCCATATAGGCTACTGCCTACTACCCGATCATATATTCTTGTGCCTAAATTTTCTAGCCCGATTGTGGATCTACTACTTTGCTACGCAAACTGTTGTGGTGATTAATAGTGTAATTTTTCACATATGATGACATTTTTGTTAGAAATCAGCGTATTCTGACTAACAAAGATTGACGCGGTACAACGCTATGTGATTTATTATACTACTGACTATTCATACATCTGCTTGTATATATATGTCTATATCGTATATCTGCTTGAATTCTTGTATATATGGCACATTTAGCGCAATAAAACTTTTTTGATATTGCCATCTACTTTCGTACGAATTAAGGGTAGGACCGTAGGAAGTAACGCTTTTGCAATATAAATAATTCGACGAGGCGAGGGGACTTGGCTCTATCTGCGCGTCCACACACCCGTGTTATTGGACACACGTTAACAGAGTGTAACTCCGCTCTGAACTCCTCAGAAGTCAATAAGTACACAATGTATTGTAATGCCAAATGTCCGTATATTGTAAAGATACACAATCGAATTGATACTGAGCGAGGTAAAAATAACATAAAGGAAATGAATTGGAGCAAATACTTGTTTCAGGCAAATAACATGCACTATTAGCAATACGTGGTGTAGAATATTGAAACACACAGTAACTATCCTTATGTACTCGCTACAAGACATTGGTCAATAAAGAATACTAGCACTATTTTTGGAAATATGATCAAGAAGCGATGAACGATTGCACCTGTTATATACGCCAACATTTTGATATGATACGAACAATATATATATCATAGTATACGCCCGTTTACAATATATATACCACCAACAATCTTTTGAATGAAGTTTTGGGGAAGGGAATTTTTCAAAACAATTATTTTTCCCTCGTGAAGGGTATAAAACATGGGAAATTTCATTTCATTGAAGAAAATGTATAAATAGTTCAACGCTCAGTCAGTGCTGGACAGGGAAAAAGTTAACAAGTTATTCGTTCCAGGCGGGGAAAGTTGTAGAGGGCCATTTACCTGGACCTCCCTGCGACGCGTATATATAGCAAACAATCCTCTCATGTATTGATATTGAACACAAATGGTACATATGTATCGTTTTGGTGAATTTTGTTTTTATCATTCTTGATGTTGTTGAGATTTATCTTGTTGCTATTGCTTGTTGAGTAAAATATTGCTTTCTCCGCAACTACCAATCTATCCAAATTCTCGGTGTTTAAAGATGGAAGACGATGCTAGAAGGCCATTACTTTTATTTTCATTTAAATTTCCTTCTATGAGACTCGATATCAATGAGACTCTATGTTACCAAAATGTTGCTGTTTTATTCTAACATTCCGAAGTGCACGACCACTTTTGTATTGCTCCGTATCTTTTAGCAAAATCGGTGCTTTGAGGCTTCCACCGTACAGTTACCGGTGCTCCGTCGTCGGATTATAAACTGGGACCCACCATGATCGCAGTGTGTTTTGTTTCGCCTACACTATTGTTGTTGTTTTTTATTAGTTTTTTGAATTGCTTTAAAAGTATTGCCAGAGTTCAAATCATGTTGACTCTTTTGTGTGCTTGCATTATTTGCGGGCGCGTACTTATATATGTTTTCAGCCTTTGTCTAAGTTATGCTCGCCTTCCAGGTACCTTTGGATTCTGTTTACTTCTTGTGTTGTTTTGTCAAAGAGTCGAGTTCAACATAACCGCTGGTCGGTTACGGCTTCATCCTCCATCATGTCCATGCATCTGAAATGAATAACTGGCTAACTAATCCCATACCTGACATGGACTGTTAACCGGACGAGAGGTCGTGGTTCGCCATATGATCAAGCCGTCTTAGCGGCTTTTTTCTTACCCGGGTTAAATATGTAAATCCTTCTATCTAGAGCAGTGGTTCTCAATCGCCGGTCCGCGGCAACCTTGCTGCCGGTCCGCCAAATATATTCCAATATAAATATCGTCACGCTAATAACCGATATGCGTAAGTCATTTTTAGCAGTTTGGAGAAAAACGTAAAAAACTTTCTAATGATACTGTTATGCCATTGAGAGTCAATAATTTGCCATGTTCCAATTTTTCGATTGTAACCGGATTTAAGTTAATTTGTATGACGCCGTTATGTGAAGTCATAATGGCGCTCTGTGACTTGGACAGAAATGTGTCGATGACTTGGCGAAATACGCAATTTTGCAACTTGACTATATGCACCAGTCCTGAAAACCAAACATTTCAAAAACGAATGTAATTCTCAGTATCTACGATGTCTGATCCCCAAAATAGCTAATCTGTTTCAAATATTTTTTATGTTTAAAAATATATATTTCATCAATATAACACGCTCTGCACACCCACCGAAATTAGACTAAGATTAAATATAAAAAATAAAACAGCAATGCACCCAACATGAAAGCCAACCAAGGTGAATTGGACTCGGGCAGTAAATATCACAAGTACACGCCCTCCTACACTGTAGTATAAATTCAAATTTATAAGCGCTAAGCTAGAATCTGATATGCAACAAGAGAGCAATGCTCAAATATATGGACACGAAAACTATTTGCAATAATTGCATCACGCTGTTAAACCGGCAAATATTTTTTGCATTGATGAAACCGCGACCACCATATTTCATAACATGTTGAACACTATTGGAAAGATTGTAATGCTTCTTTATTAGCATATTGATGTTGTTTACCGCAGAACTGTAATGAAAAAAGGCTAAAAGATGAGCATAAACATTGCAGCTGTGCAAGCCAAGAGGCTGTGGTTCGCAATATGGTTAAGTCGTTCTATAGGCTTGCCTCTCCATCGGGATAATTATGTAAATCTTATCCTTTTTGTAAAGTCTCTTCCTCTGCATATTTCTGTATTTACTGATTTATGTACACTAACCTGCTGCACATGTTGAAATTTTTGTGAAGTTTCTTCCTCTGCATACGGTACCATACGTATTTATGCAAATGTTGTTTCCAAAAAAATGTAACGAAACAGTGAAAAATTAGAAAGGCATAGCAGCTGTGCAGGCATGCTGGCTCATTACAAAAACCTAATTTCAATGCAGGCACACACTCTAAACCAGTAATCAGTAGTTTATTTTTTCACCACACATGAAATACACTAAATGCATACGGAATGTAAAAGGAAGCAAAAACGGATAATTCGAGGTGAAAGGAGTCGCGAAAACCAAAATTGGTTATCGAGCGGCGACACCTGAGCTAAAGTCTAATAAATGAATCATAAAACAATGAAAAAAGTCAAACAATAAATAAAAGAATATAAAGAAGTGAAAAATCGAGACGACCTGAATCCAAGAGACGCTCGAGACACAGAAAAGCAAAACCAAAAACGACTCCAAGCACATATGTGCGAGTAACTATGGGAACGGCAGCAGGAATGCAGTACAGTGCGATGACAGGATACCGAACCGATATCGCAGCGTTATGGAATTGATAGTTATTTAACAGATTTTAAATATATCCCGGTAGGGATATTATGCCGATAACACGGCGTAATCATAGTTATAAATGTTTGCCAAGAGTTCGAATAAGATTGCATGAAGATTGCAAGTGCTGGGGTGCAAGAAGATTGCAAGTGCTGGGGTAAGTCGAATCGTCATTAATACATTAAAGATAAAAATTATTCTAATCTGTGAAAAACAGGTTAACTCAACAAAGTAGATGGGGGTAACAATAAATAGCGTTGTAAATTAGTAAGCATACCGCTTGGAATCGTTGAGAATATAGAATGAACACAATATGTGTATGAACAGATGGATGAAATACCCACTGCAGCACTGAGTATCAACAGTGCTATATATATACAAATTTCGAAAATGCAACAAAGCACAATAATACTAAAGTGGTAAATATGATAGCTTTTTACAAAAATATATACGAGATAGTTATTAAATTGTATTTGGTGAGAGACCAATATCAAGGATCATGAGTGTAGAACTGTTGAAAGATACTGCTAACACTATACGATTAGGCTATGAGCAAAATTGAATTACCATTGTATGACAAATGGCCATACAGTATAATATAGTGCAGAGCATGCACTATGGAAGTAGATGATAATAAAGAAGCAACTTAAAATTTACATGAAACATTCAGATTCACTTATTACAGGTACTGTCGACTCTGGGAGGTTGTGGACCTAGTCAAGTATTCTGCTGGCAGTGCCGAGGGAAAGTCAGTAAGCACATCAAACAGATGTGCTGGAGAAAGACAGGTAGGATGAAAGCATGAATTTTTTATATTTTATTTTGAAAGTAGCATATGTGGAGTCACGTAAACTTTGGGGAATGTTATTCCAAATTATTACGCCTTTGTATTTCAGGGAATTTTGAGATTTGCTCAGCGAAAAGCGAGGTACAAAAAGATTGGATTTGGTCGAAGAGCGTGTGTTGTGTTCATGCACAGAGGTAAGCGAAACAAAATAATTGTCGAACGCTGTGGGCAAGTAATTATTCTGAAATTGGTGCATAACTTTGGCAATCTCTAGAGTATAAATGTCGGATAGTTTCAACACCCTGGTTTTATGGTAAAGGGTGTTTAAGTTTGTACGAATAGACGCTCTGGAGAGAGTTCTAACAGCTTTATTCTGTAAGACCTCCAATTTGTGAATGTTGGTTTGTGTTGCAGAGCCCCATGCAGTTATAGCATATTGGATGTGGGATTGAAAAAGAGCAAAATAAATGGTTCGCAGGGTAGCATCCTGCACATAATGCCTAAGTTTTCCCAAAATCCCAACAGACCTTGACAATTTCTTGTGCATCTCGGTAATATGAGTGTTCCATTTTAAGTTACTATCTATATAGAGCCCGAGATATTTAAAGGATTGAACAACTTCCAAAGCAACCCCCCTGATTTTGATTAACATGTTGGGATGTTTTTTAATTGATTTAGGACTGAATAGCATGACTTTAGATTTTTTTACGTTCACAGTGAGTTTGTTGCATAACATCCACTCAATTATTTTATCTATTTCAGTGTTCATAGTATTTTGGAGCGTGGTTGAATCTTTGGCACTGGCAAGCAAGCAAGCGTCATCGGCGAAGAGTTTTGTTAAAAGATTCGAACAGTTCGACAAATCATTTATGAAAAGTAAGAAAGCCAATGGTCCAATGACCGAACCTTGGACAATTCCACAGTGGATGGGCAACATCGGAGACCTATGACATCCTACTTCAACAAACTGTGATCGACCACTCAGGTAATTACATAATAGTTTGCATGCGTTACCTCTAAAACCACAGTGTATCAACTTTTGGACAAGAATTTGATGATCAACTGTGTCAAAGGCCTTCTTTAAATCCAGGAATGCACAACAGACAGACTCCCCTTTATCAATTTTTTCATAGATAAATGAAATAAGATCTAGGATGGCATGGGAAGTCGAGTGATTGGATTGAAATCCGAATTGGCATTTGTCGATCAGATTGAATTTGTTACAGAAGTTGAGCATTCTTTTATAGACTAATTTTTCCAGGACGATGCCGATACAGGGTAGAATTGAAATTGGCCTATAATTTGAAGGATTATTTTTGTTGCCACTTTTGAAGATGGGTATTACCCTAGCAATCTTCAGAGCGGAGGGAAAAATTCCTAAACTAAATGATAGATTAAAGAAATGACTCAAAGCTGGGGATATGCTGTCTGCGACTAATTTTAAGAAAAAAGAAGGAATATTATCATGCCCAACTGCTTTGCCTTTTTTCAGGTTCATTATTACTTGGTGAACTTCTAATGGTGTTGATGGCTCCAGAAAAAACGAATTCTGTGTAGGAGCACCCAAAAAGGCTTTGAAAGATTTCGTACTGTGTGGGACATTATCGGCAAGTCTCTTTCCTACGGATGAAAAAAATTTATTAAATTCAACGGATATCGCGACAGGGTCTGAGACTATGGTACCATTTTCAAGCTTCAGTTCCGAGATAGTGGTTTCATCATTGGACCTTACTTTGATGATGTCATTTATAGTTTTCCAAGTGTGTTTAACATCGCCTCTGTTGTTCTCTAGGATGTTATGGTAATACATTTGTTTTGATCTCCTCTGCAAATGTGTCAAAATGTTTTTATATTTTTTAAAGTGGAGACGCTGGGATAAATTTCCCTTCAGGAACTTACTTTTGAACATTTTGTTCTTATGTTTAATGGAATTACGAATTCCTTTAGTAATCCAAGGTTTGGAATAAAATTTGTTTTCTCTACGCGAAAATGGTCTTAATGGGGCATGCTTATTGATTAACCACTTGAAGTGACTAAGAAAAGTATCAAATGAGCTATTGAAGTTTACTTCAGATAATATAACACTAGTATAATTATTACACATTGACTCAACTTCTAGCCTGAACGAGTCAGCACAAAATTTAGTCATGTCCCGTTTCATGCGAGTGTTTGTTTTAACGTTACTATTAGTTGCTGGTATTGTGCACATTATGGGAAAGTGGTCGGTGAGATCACTGAGCAAAATAAATGACGAAGTGCGGGAATCTATGATATTAGTATAGATATGGTCAATTAATGTGTGGGAGGTTGAGGTCACTCTGGTTGGTTTGGTGATAAGTGGACATATGAAATTGGACATTAGCATATCCAGATACTTGGTAGTAGGATTGTCACAAGAATTAAAAAGATTTATATTGAAGTCGCCTAATATAATAAATTGCTTTTTAGCCATCGCCAGCTTCTCAAATAAACAAGACATTGCTGTGGTGAATGATGGGATATTATTTTTTGGATGTCTATATATTACACCGACAACAAGATTTTGAATTTTTGAGGTTGGTTGGAAATATTTGAGTTCGATCCACAAGTCCTCACAGTTTGGGAGGCAAAGGCTGAAGTCAGTGCATAAATGAAAGCTTAGATTGTCCCTAATATAAAAACCAACACCGCCTGCGCGAGTAGAGGAGGGAGCATGAATGAAGGTGTAACCAGAGATATCAATATTGACAACAGCAGTTTCACTCATGATCCTAGTCTCGCTTAGAGCAATAATTTGAGGTGGAATACAAAAATTTGAAATTAGCTCAACTAGATTATCGGCATATTTTGCCAAAGATCTGATGTTATGGTGCAATATAATAAAGTCTGTTGCTAGAAAACTTGAAGTTACTCTATTGATATTGGATATTTCAAGGTATCGACTTGCAATAGAAGGAATTTCGGGATGAAAATTGGTTGATTCCCAGGTAGGATAAGGATCACTCATAGATGAGGAATGCTAATGGGTTCGAATTAGATAACATTAGGTTGGTTGAGGCGAGGGGGGCAAAGTCATTAGATGGGCTATTCCAATGGGGACTGAAGTTATTTAAACCAATAACATGATAGAATAATTTACTAGGATATTGCAGTAAAAAATTAAATAGACTCATCTTATTTTATCAAGATCTTCATCTTCAGTTATGGATAAAGTGTTAGTGTCTTTGTTCTTTTTTATCAGCACTTTGCCATTTGATGTCCATAGGAAGGCGTAACCACATTGTCTTTTGAGAATTTTCGCTTTGTAAAATAAGTTCTTGTTTTTGTCGGTCAAATTCTCAACAACAAATGCTTTGGATAGGTTCCTTATGGATGTTGGATTGGTAGCGGTTTTGATCAAGTGACGATTATTGAGAATTTTAGCTCTGATTTTGCGATTGGTAAATTTTGCGACAATCGGTTTATGGATGTTGGAATTTCGCGTTGGACAACGATGTGTTACAGAGATGTCAGATGGTTTGATGTCCACGTGGATGATCTTTCCAATTTCTGTTATCAATTTGTCGGTGTCCTCATTTTCATTAGGTGCGATGCCATGAAATTCTAGATTATCCAATCTAGATCGGCGCTCTTGTTCCTCAATTTTTTCTGTGGCATAGTATAATTCGTCCTCCAAGTCATAGATCAACTCTTCTAGATCTCTTATTTTTTTGCCATAGAGCATAAGTTTGTCATCTGTTATTTTTTGCTTGGCAATAATTTCATCATATTTTGTTGATTGAAAACTTTGAGATTCTTTAATAGAAGCTAGATCTTGTTTTATTTCTTTTAGAGACACCATTTGGTCCTCCATACATTCTTTTAGCCCAGGACTCATAGGCAGGTATTCAGAGGTGAAGTTCGCGGAGTTGAAGTTTTCGGCAAGGCATTTGGCAATTAAAGATGGTAATTGGTCTACTATATTTCTTTGTATCGCTTCCTGGAGATTCATCTGGAAGTTAGCTTGCCCCTCCTGTTGTTGCGTTAAGGGGCCAATTGGTGAAAGGCCAGGATCCGGGAGACTCCTGGTCAGGGATTGCTTGGGCTGCGAAGCCATGTTGTTATAGATGATTGACTTATATGCTGGAATTGATGTTGAAGTACACAGTGATGATTCAGTTAGACTATTCTGCTAGTTTTAGGTTAGTTTTTAAAACCTTAATCAAATAGCGAATAATCAGTGGTTCCCAACCAGTGGTTCCCAAACTTTTTCAAAAATATTGTCTGACGGACCCCTTGCAATTTTGTTTTTGTTTCGCGGCGCTGTGCACTAATTGACTAAAATAAAACATTATCAAAGAAAGACAGAAAGATATCACAAGATCACAACAAAAATAAATGCTCCACACGGTGTAGTGCAAAACATATCTTCACCTGCGTTTATCACGATAAAATTACATACGATTATCTCAATTTTAATTTTAGAAGACATTTTGAAATTGATAATACAGAGTTGAAAACGTAAAAATATATGCCTACCGTTACCATGTGTCAAAGACTAAATTTGACATCTGAAAACTAAAACGTAGTGCCTTTCTGACTGCGCTATATTTAACGCTATCCACCTTTCAAAACAAAAGCGTAAATCAGCATTTAGAAACGGAGTGGCATACTTTATCAACTACCTACTGTAATTCTCTCCTATAACAACAAGCATGCAAAAAGACAGCGCCATCTACACCTCCAAGTGCAGCTTTAAGTATTTTGCGGGATTTCCAAGCATATGTAGCAAGATGTCGCACGACCTGAACCCTAACCGGTACACAATACCCTGTTCAGGTTGTGCGCCATCTTGGTGCACATAGATTACTTCTGGAGCTCCGGTTAAACCACGGCGACTGACTTTTTAGCTGCCCCAAACCGGTACCACGGCAGCAAATTAAAAAATCATGCCGGGTAAAATTTTGATGCCGTAACCAAGGCATGTCGGATGTATTGGCAGGGCTGCCCCTGTTGGTGACAAACAATGAGTAGGTTGGTACTTTTTTGGTATATTAAACAAAAATACGGCGCATGACTTTGTTAATATGCCGATAATACTGATTACTAAATTATAGCGCCATTAAATCATGGCATGAGACGCCGCGGTTTGTTCGTGGCAGGAGCTGCCATAGCTTTGTGACGTCACAATCGGGAAAACCTAATCGAAACAGAAAATGAAGAATCAGTGTCCTCAGCAGCAGGGTTGCCAGATTGGCTTTTTTAACGCCAAATCTGCCATTTTTGGCTTTTTTCAAACACGTTTGGCGTCAGAATTTCCGTTTGGCTTTTTGGCGTTTTTTTGGCTTTTTTCAAGTCCAGTCTAGTGTCTATTATTAAAATCATATGAAATACAATATTTAATGTGTAACATTAGCCTATTACCGGTACTGGTACGGTACTTAACATTAGGCTTTCCCCGAGCGTCGATTTCCCAGTTTATTGCCTTAACGCTTAACCATACCTACCCAATAAGAGTTACTTGCAGTTTCTGCTGCCGCTCAGACAGATGTTCAAGCAGGGTTGTAAACATTGCCTCGTTTTTATAGTTTTGCGTGTTGTTTGTCAGTTTTAAGTTCCGTTTCCAAAAATGGTTATATAACTTAATTTCCATTATGCCCGATGTGGAGCTTTAGGTAAATTGCAGTAGGCTAATCAAAATTTTGTCTCACGAACGATGTGATTAACTACAGTAAAAATTACTGAATTAGCCATTAGTAGTCCACCTGTAAGCGGTACGTGGTTAGATAATTTTTAATAAAGTTGATGGTTTATAAATTCTAAAATTTCGAAAATGTAGGTATATACACATACTGAAACGGTACCCTGTATTGTATATATTGAATGGTAAAATAATGCTGTTCGCTTTAATTTTTATTTGGTTTTTTGATTTTTTTAAATTGTTTCATATAGATGTCAGCTTGATTGTGTTGTGTTGAACGTCGATTCTGGTTCTTTCGTTCAATTAATCCTTTTTACTTATAAACCCTTCATCCCGCTGAAGTAGAAATCGCCATGATAGCAACCGCAAAAACACCTTTCAATGGGAAAAGACAATTGTGTGGCGCACTGAATGAACTGATGGCTCTACATCATCATCAGTATTGTTCCAAGAGCTTAAAATCTGACAAATTATGGGGTTTTTGTACTTAGTAAAATTTTTGGCTTTTTCTGGCTTTTTTTATATCCTGATTTGGCTTTTTTTCATCGCTGGGATCTGGCAACCCTGCTCAGCAGAGATTGTAAAGCATCATAATGCGATAAATGTGTCTTTCCAAATTTAAGCAGTTAATTTTTGCATTATCAAACTTTGAGCCATCTAACAGATTTCTTTCGCGGACCCTCGGAAAGTACTTCACGGACCCCAAAAGGTCCGCGGACCCTAGTTTGGGAACCACTGCTCTAAACAAATATAATTAATGCAACTAGTACAGTAATACTGTACTAGTCTACCGATATCGTACCTGTACGTACCGTAACGGACTATGGTACCGGTATCGGTAAGACGGTACGTAAACCTGTAAACGGTACCGGTACGTGCCGTACAGGCCACAGGGACTGTCATAGCTTTCCCAGCTATCGTACCGGTACCGGTATCACTTTCGCTTAACACGGGAACCACAGTCTACAAATACTGAAATATATGGAAAGTGAACATTGATTGATTGATTGAACACCGAGCGAAACAGTACCGGTAGTTTAACTTAACCTCAAAAACCTTTCGAGTTTATTGAGAAATAATTTGAAATACCAACTGATAACAGCGGCGGCGGTGTGGCTCAACGGGCTAAGCGTTAGGAATACGCTCGCCACCGCACCTCTAATTACTCTGCGTGGGTTCGCAGGTTCGAATCCCATGCAGGGATGGTTATGTGCGAGAGGATTGCTGGACTCCTCGCCGTCGTTGGGTGGTTCACGTAACCGCTGGTCGGTTACGGCTTCCTCCACCACCAAGTCCATGCTTCCGAAAAACAAACAATACAGTAAAAACTAATCCCATACCCGATTTGGAATGGTAACCGGACGAGAGGCCGTGGTTCGCCATATGGATAAGCCGTCTTATCGGCTTTCCTCTCCCCCGGGATAAATATGTAAATCCTATCCTATCCTAACAGTAAAACGGTAACAATGATAATTCAATATGATGAACTTAGCAAATTGCAAATGACAAGGTATTGACAGCATGTCCATTCATTTTATGATTTTTCAACTCTCATTAATTCACAGTACCGGTATTCGCCTAACAACCAAACTTGGTGAAAGGTTCTCTGTCCATTTTAGGCCCGACTGGATGTTTGTTAAGTCTATGACCTCATAACGGCGGCTAACGTCATAATGAAAGAGTTTGAAAGCACATAGTACTAGGGTCGGCATTTCGGAACCAGTTTTTGAAATTTCGGTATTGAGCCGTATAATCCCAGGATTTTTCGGGAATAAGTAAATGATTGAAACAACTTGCATGACAATAAAATCACGTATTTATTTCATGTAATATCGACACAGAAATATTAGAGCATCTAGGGCAGTGGTTCGTAACCTTTTTTTTAATCGCGGCCACTATTTAGTTCTTTAAATATTCGCGCCACACCCATCACAAAACACGAACATTTTTATTCATAAAGAGTGCGATAGTCGAACGCGAACAAATGGTTAATAGTTACCGATATTACAACTGTTTTCTTACATTAATGTGAACGAGAACGTCCTCGGAGCACCTCACATTATTGTATACGTTGCGCGGCCGCACGGGTAATACGTGACTTTCAAACGCGCCGCCGATCACGTACTTCGGTTTTCCTCGCCGTTCCACATTACGTCAACTTTTTACAACTTAATTCATTTTTATTACAATTCAATATGTTTCTCCCATTTCTAAAATCATCAGAAACTATCCGAAAAGATAACCGTTTTCGCGTTCGAGATATGAAATATTCGTCAATTCCACCACGCTTTCGTGAAGTAGGGCAATTCACTAAATTTATGAAGGTTTTATTGAGTTTCATTGCATCACTGTTTGGACTACCACGCGTTTTGTCAGATTGCTGGCGTGATTACAGATCGGGTGGGCAAAATGGTATATTTCCATCGAATCGAATAATTTTAACAAATTGTCGAATACCGGGTTGAATTCGGGATTTTATTCCGATGTGTATATTTTTAGGTCGGCTTTGATCTTTTTGTCACCGTTTATAAATTAACTGTCTTAAATTTAAGCTAAAAATATTATCATTTCTGACGCGGAATGCGGATATTTTTGAAGACGATTTGACCTTCTTGATTTTACTTTTTCATTGTGGTTGTTTTATTTTCGTATTAAATGGTGAATAAAAACCCTGCAAAGTCATTGCGTAAATCATGAATGAGAAATTCGAGATCGGGATTTCCAGGGGTCCCAAACCCTACATAGAACGGTACCTGATTGAAAAATTCTCAGTTGGCACGTTCCGTAATTTGACAGTATTGGCCTATAATTCAGCGAGGTTTGATAGTAAAATGGAGGCAAACAAACAGCAAAATATTATTCAGTTCAAACAGCTCTACTTCGCCTTGCAGAAACTCCATTAGAACAGCGTCCAACACGTTTAATATAAAAAGGACAGCAGCAAATTTCTCATTAAATTGGATTGTCCTTTTCTGCACGCCTACTTTTGTCCTAATTGCATTCTTTTAATTATGTTTTGTGTTCATGACATTTTTTGTTAATTTTGAAGGTCTGCCGGTCTGCCGGTCTCCAAAAATTAAGCTATAATGTGATATATCATATCACCCATTTCATACCATCCAATTGTGGTTCATACTACAATGGCTTGAAACTAGACTGCCCTGGGTCATAATTTTAGTTTATATTATAATGTAGTTGTGTACATTATGTTCTTCTGATTGTGACATACAATAGTTTGACTATCCCTTCCCTTAGTTTGCCATATATGTATAACTAATAACCCAAAATTGCTCATCTTAATTGCAATTTAGATACAAAGGATAAGAGGGCCTTGATCTAATATATATATTTATGTAGTATTATACTGTGTATTGAATTTAATGTGATCAATATTCTTTTAATTAATGTGCAATAGTATACTATAAAACGAAATATATTCTGGGCTATCGTGATTTAATTTGACCCAGCCTTGTCAAAATTTATTTAATATCACATATCTATTTCAACTCATAGTCATATTTGTCTATTTCTGAATTATTTGTGAAGGGTTGCAATACCAATCTGATTGTTTCCCATCTTAAACCTGTTCTGCGTAGTAATGTGTAAATCTCGCAGAAGTTCCATATGCATCCTGCTTTTTTTCTCCACCCTAATGAATTGAAAATATAAAATTGTACTACTGTTATGCCTATAATTCATATCTCAATCTATGGTTTTCTTCACACAACACATTATTGTCACTCATAGAACCTTCAATTTCCCTGTAATCTTATCCCTCATATTTTATCATGTGTAAGCACAAAAGAAGATTCAGAACAGATTGAAAGTGTAAATTAATATAATAAATAATTATAAATTTGGTATGGAATTCTTATTTTTTGCTCCTCTCTATTTAAAATTTATTTAATAACTTCCTAATTCCGATTAGAAATTTTTCTCATCTCTAATTAGATATCATTTTTTTTACATAGTGTATATAGTTTTTTTTTCCATATGTATATCCTGAGAGTGTACTATTACAGAACCTGTGTTATTAATTTATTTATTCATGTGCTTGCTTTGGGTGGTAACCGACTCAGATGAATGTTAATGGTCGTATCGTTACCACCCTGTCATCTACCGAAATCTAATTTTTCTCATTTTGCTATCATATATATATTGTATGTGTTTTCTGGTTTGACGAAACAATAAAAATTCTCTCTCTCTCTCTCTCTTGTAATTTACAATTGCAGAATGTTTGTTGTTATTTGCAACTGCAAATAATTAAGCGCCAACTCGCGGAAGCACTCTCAAAACAACAGTACACTATGGGGGAATGGGCCTATGGGCCGGGAATTGTGACTCGCCATCTTTTACGCTGAGTCATTACATAACAATATCTTGAAATTGCAATCTGTATCTTGTGCGCCTAATCGTTATGTTATTGGCGTAAGCTTTTTCCACCGTTCAGCTGTAGCCTACAAGTGCTTTGTTTTGGTGGGTTTTTATATTGAGTCTAATGGTATATGGGCCTACTGACGTGTGTAACGGAAGGAGTCTTACCTTAAGGCAGTGAACTATATTTTGTATTTCACTGATCTCGTCTTTACGTATTTTTCAGTGCTTTTGTTGTTTATTCCTAAATTTCAATCAGACTAGCTCAGGCATTTTTGTTCACTTGATCAATATGGATAAGAAAGTTCCTGTTTCAGTTGAATACTGGTAAGTCAGTAACTACGATAATACACTGAGTGTAGTATGCAATTTTATTTAACGTTAAAAGAGTCATACAGCTTCTTGGCCTCCGGTTTCTCAAATAATATTTGAACATATGGTGAACTTTATTATTTTTAACAAGTTGATTAGACTATATCTTTGTGCCCATGAAGTTTATAAAATGTATTTGATTTCCATCAAGTTTGTTTATGCTTTTTTTCTGTTTTCTTTTCAGTGCTAGCTGAGGGTATGATGCACGCTTCGAAGAACTCAAATCTGAAATTCAAAGCAGCTGTTCTGGTCTTGACATATCCGGATTTGAGGGCCGAGAAGGTAATATAATAAAAATGACTTGACTTTAGTACTTTAAGTCTTGCTCTATCACCAGTGGGAAATATAAGACACATAAGTTGTAACACATTCTTGGTAGGGATTATTCATGTTTCAACAGGTTTTCATTGCTGAATTTTGCCTTGCAAATTTCTTCTTTGAATTTTTCAATTTATAAGCAGAAATACAATGGTCGAATAATGAAGAGCTTCCCCCCTGGGGTCCTAAGCTAGAGGCAGAAGCGAAGCAGTGCTGACCGCTAACCCAAGGTTGTAAGGGAAGCTAGCGTAAGGGGTAGGATCCACATATGATCCCAAACGTCTTTTAAAGTCATGTAATGTCGATTATGAAATATAAAGTACTGGTAGTAATTGTTTATTTCACATTTACCCAAAACGGATAGTGGATACATAATACAGGAACATATTCAGGATTGATCAATTGAAACTGTGTTGGTAACAGGTCACCATATTTTTAAATTTAGGTTCTTTCGAAGTGTCTGTCAATGAAGAACTCGTGTTTTCTAAACTTAAAACATATGGGTTCCCTTACAGTAAAGATGTGAGTAATAAACACTTGTTATTTTTTTTCACTATACAATTAGTCAGATTTTTTTAGGAAAAATTTATACTTCCAGACAACTAACTATCTATGTTTCTTACAGATTATAGAAGCTGTCAAAAAAGCTCAAATGGGTGAAAAAGTATCGGAAGTAACAAATAGTCAAAGTCCGTGCAATATATTATAACAATCTTCATCCAAGATGTTTTTTAGAAATTATTTACATATCCTATTTCATTTGAAAGCTTGTGCATTTTATGATGGCATTATCAGAAAGTAATGTACTGGTAATGCCTGACAAAGCCTTCAGCTATGCATTTTGCTTTCAATTTGAATCTGATATTATTGTTTCCTGTCCCTCTGCTAAAATTGTAGTATTTCTGTTATAAACTCACTGTCTACATTAAGCATTTGTTACTTTGAAGCCAGAGTAGTATGAAGTTAAGCAGAGGGCCGAGCCGAAGTCAAGAATAACAGATGTTTTAGAATTTATCCCAGGAAGAAGTCCAACAATCTGAATATGTGAGGCCAAATAGGGCAATCGGTGAGCTAAAGGCGCAAAGTAGGGAGCAATGAATAGAGCAGGGTGTGACAGCTATTTGCCAAAATGAACATTGTAACATTTTTGGCAGGCCACGCAGAACGACTACCCAAATGTAAAATAAAATAATATTTGTTACGAACTATTCCTATCCATGGTAGTGCGCAGATGACCTTGTAATGTTATTGAGAATGTGACCTTTTTGAAGCCGATGTTTTTTTTTGTTCAAGCATTGAAGGAAGGGAATTTGTATCCATTAAAATTTACACAAGAAATGATTGCAATTGTATACATTTGTTTCCACAAACATTGCACCTACATACATTCGCATCTACGGATGTTTACATTGATATTAATAGATCAAACGTGCATGATATGAGTATCATACTATATTTGCCTTAGTGGGTCACAGGTTGTCGACCCCTGGAATGGAGTAACGCACACTTGACCACCACTCGAACATACATTGGATTAGCATTACTCCTGTTCCTATGCGCAGAAATGATATCAGTAAATGAAATGCGTCTTCTGCTTCTCACATGGATTGATAAGCCTTGCATATATAGAAATTTGCTGATGTCAACTACTGAAAAGAGAATTGGGGCAAAAGAAATATTGTTCTTGAACCCCCACTGGATAATTTAAAAAAGGTACTTTTATGTTATCATGTTCAAAAAAGGGTACTCTATCATGTTTTTCGCAAAATCAAAAGATGTATTTTCACATATACACAATCAAACAAAGTGTGACAACTAACAGTCAAATTTCTAGCCAGGATGTACCAATGCATTTTGAAAACACACAAAAATTTTCCTTGCTCATTTATTTACAAACACAAATTATTACAAGACAAGATGAACAATGAAACTAATTTCATTTCAGGAGCAGCAGATATAGAAGTTTGCTAAATCGAGCAGAAAAAAAGAAAAACAATACATTCTATTAAAACAAGTAAAAATATATTGAACTAGACTGAATTTCAGTCATCAATTAAATAATTAAAAATCGTTAAGCCATAGAATTAATGGAGTTGATCAAAATGTAGAATTGTAACTGAGCAATTTTTTCAGCTTTAAAGCTTGAGCTAAGTTATCCCATACTTATTGCTTATGTGGATCAATTTTATTCAAATGGGTTGGATTCACTCTAATCCGCAAAACCTTGGAATGTCATGATAATAGGGAATACCGTTACTATTTTTTATCTTTTAGTCATTAGATGATTGCAGCAAATGGGTAACATGCGCTGTAGCTGACAGCTAGAGTTATATTTGGCTTTTCAAAATTAATGTAATAGATTTATCTACAGAACCCGTTATTAATAAGTTCGATATAAAAAAGAACCTGTTTTGAAAATTTTGAAGAATTACTGGTTATCAATGAACACCGACCAAATCAACTGTCAGATGCATTTTAATTTGTAGAAAAAATAAATCTACCCATGAACAATACAAATCGGCATTATTATCCTTCTCGATGACTACTCCTAAGAAATTTTTACTCAGTCAAGTTACTCTTCGAGTAAATAAAAATTTAAAATTCATGATTTTGGTTGCTACATCTTATCATGGTTTATGGCCTGCTAATCTTGCCATGTATTGTCGCTCTTGAAAAGCTTGTAGGGCTCTAGCATGCTGCTGTGTGCTCTCTAGCATATGCTGTTCGTTAACTGCTTGTAAATGCTGAGAAGCAGAGAGTACATGTGGTTGACCGGCCTGTTCTCTCCCTACAACTGCGGCATGTAAATGTGCGGCAGCAGCCACGCCTGGCATTCCTTGCTGAATGAGAGACG
This sequence comes from Styela clava, assembly GCF_964204865.1. Classification (NCBI taxonomy): domain Eukaryota; kingdom Metazoa; phylum Chordata; class Ascidiacea; order Stolidobranchia; family Styelidae; genus Styela; species Styela clava. The sequence goes on from NC_135256.1 coordinate 18,565,984, forward strand.
CTTGTGCCGCTGCGACAGCAGCTTGTTGTGTTTGTGCTGCTTGCAAAGCAGGATTCAGAAGCATAGGGTTACCTGTAATAATAAAAAAGAATGATTGAAAAAAATTATTTTAATAAACCTTAATTTCCCAAGACAAGTGAAAAAGGAAATAGCTGGATACTCGGTAGGAGGTCATAGTTATGAAAAATGGCGTCATATTGATTCTTAACTTAACTTCTGAACATAAACCTGTTGATTAGAATATTTTTTTTCAGAATAATTTTTACGCTCTGGCTTATTTTATTCCAATTATTCGAAATTGGTCCATAATGTAGCGAATTCCCAACTCCCGGTATTTACAAAATCATGATTTTTAGGTGATAAATTCTATTTTCATTGGAAAACAGCAAATTATTCTATTTCATAAAATAGTGGGACCACAAGCCTTTACTTGGTACCATTTTTCTAGAAACAGCCAACTTCTGTAGATTTTGACTCTCATATAATTTGAGAATTATCTGTATTTATTAGCTAGATTACAAATGTTCAATGGTGCATTGGAACTCGCAGAAGTATTTACAATTACAGCCACATCATTAGAGCAAAATCATCACGCTTGATCAGGTAAAAGGTTATACCCAATCATGTTTGGTTTTAATATAATTGGACCATGTACTGTGCTTGACTAATCATACTCTTACAACAAAGTGGATGATAAGAGTACTTGAAAGTAACGTTTGTGTGAATCATTCCAATAACACAGATGAATAAACACTTGAGGCAAAATAATCTGCTGAGTGTATAAGACTAAAATATTTATACAAAAACTAAAAGCTTGGTAACTGCAAATTTACTCGACAATCAATTCTTTGTTTCCAATATGAGAAAGTTGAACTAGCACACTGAATATTAAGTAGTGAGTCTTGCTATCAAGCTTTATTGCTCTGTATCAAACATAAGTACCTAGTTTGCAATGCCATAGCTAGCTTTATCAAAAGGTAAGATAAAGTGACTTTGCATTATGGTATAGGTCACTTAGTAATTCGGGTAAATATATAAAAAAAAAAATTAGAAAATCAAAATCATGGTTGCCTCAATATTTATTTATATTCTCTTTTCAAAAATTGCAATGATATACAAAAAAAATCCCTAGGCAGAATAACCAGAGCAAGGTAGGAGGTATTGAAATATTTTAACAGCCCACAGACACAACATATATAGCCAACTTGAAATCTAAACGAAGCATTACAAGTTTGTCATCATCTCATATAGTGCTTTTTCTATTAATGATTTGCGACTGAATCATAAGGATGTTTGATAAAGATAAACTTAAAAACAACAAAACAGCATACAGAGCAGTCGTTTTCAACCTATATTCAACATTTCAAATGTTCGAGAAGAAAGACCCTGTGCAATGAATAGTTTAGTTGTCTGCTTTGTTTATAAATAGTAATTTTTAACTAGTGTTCCATGAAAGACCTTCAGGTGTTCTGTGACAAGTTGTTGTTCCCTGAATTTTTGTTTTGTATTTTGACATATTTTATGATATCATAAAAAAATCAAAGTCACCAAACACATAATTGGTTTTAGGAAGATTTTGTTGTGTTTGATGGACAATACCCCAGGAATAGGCTTCCTATTTTATTTTTGTAGCAATCAGAAATTCTAACCACCGTTGCGGTATTTTACTGCTACCATGGAAACAAAACATCAATCCTGACTTTGGGTGAAACGCATAATACTAAGATGACTGGGTAACCCCATGAAAAATTTCATCCAGATCTGTCCAGCCGCTTGGACCCTACAGCTTGGCACACAGAACGACTGTATGGGTCTACTAGAGCCGAGATTCAAGGACGGCAAACCTAATACGCATATATTGACTCTCAGACTTGGATACTGCAGAACCCATTAACTGTTCTGGCACAATCCGGTTGAAAAATCGCTGATATAGAGCAACAAAAGAGATGAATCGTGCTTCATATGACAAAGTTTTGCTCTAATAAAATTTTCACTAGATAAAACATATATTTTAAATAATTACCTGAGCCAGCCGCAAATGGATGCATTGATTGCATTGCCACAGCAGCAGCCTGGGCATATGGATTGTTCATGAGTTGTTCAACTGGTATACCGTGGGGTTGAGGTGGTAAACCACCCAGTGGTAGTGGGGTACCTGGTGGAGGTGGGCCACCTGGCTGCCCCGGTTGATGCAAATGTAGGTGTGAATGTACGTGTTGGTGCTGATGATGGTGTAGTAAGTCCAGTTCATATTGTTGAACTGCGGCTAATCTTTCTGCTTGTAATCTGTGATGAAATGTTAAGATAATACAATTGCATAAGTTTGTAAAGGAATTCACATAAAGTGAAAATTACATAAAGTGGAATTATCCAATTCCAAATGCAAAACAAAAAATTTAATGAAAATCACCTTGTAAAAGACAAAATTTTGGATTTCAAAATGCACTTTGAATTTTTCTTCTTCTCAAAAATCAATCTTAAGAGCCTGTGCGCCTAAGATGTATCGGGCAGTGCTTCATTGCCTACACTAAAAACCAGTAGCGATACTATCGTTTTATAAACATACCGCCATTTACTCCTTGAAAACTGTCGGGTGCACCTAATGTATGGACAAAACCCCAATCTGAGAAATTTATTGACGGTGCACCACATACCCTGGTGGTCCGTAAAATGTGATGATTGCTATTTGCTACTCACTGACAACTTTAATAAAACATATTCAAATTACCTCTCCGCAGATAATCTTTCAGCAGTATAAGCCTCTGGATTAAAATGATGAGCTATTGCACCAGGTGGAAGTCCTGCTGCGGCAGCAACTGCTAACTGATGAGGATTCGGTCCTTGAGGCAATGAATTCAGTAATTGCGCTGAAATAAAAACAATGGTTACAAATCAAAAGGAATGAACAATATAAGGAGATGAATGGATACTATTGTATAGGTACTCCTGTGGTATGTGTAACAGGTTAGGGTTAGATCATAATTTTATTTCGGGGACTGTCTGTGTTAGCCGAGTGAATATACCCCCTGCCCATAGGCGTCAGTCTCTTTACACAACTTGATGTAAAGTAGGCGAACAAAATTAGTTACCTCCATATTGGTACACATACTTCTGGAGCGAAGGATTTTATATGTATCCCAGGAGTGAAAGGACAATTAGATGACTTAATCATATTCCACAATAGATTGCGATTGATACATTCCAGATAAAATGAACATGCTCACCTTACCCAAGTTTGTGAGAGTGCAATAAAGAGTAATAGTGCAAAGAAGTATTTAAATGTAAGAAAAATGTAGGCTAGTTTAAGAGAAATACAAATGAATTCAAAAACTCATCCAGACAGTAATGAAAACTGTGTTATGTGACAAGGAGAACAATGTCTACCAAACTGTTATATTAGATACCATATTCAGTATCATATTTACCTTGATATTGCCTCAGTTGTAATTGCTGTTCTACTGATACCAGATGTTGTCCTGCTAACGATACAGGAATTCCTCCAACATGCAGTCCAGGAATAGCAGACAGTGGTATCTGATGCATGTTAGGATTATGTGGGTCCATCATCATTTCAGGTTTAACATCAAGTTTTGCCAATCTTTCTCTTTCCCTCATATCATTTTCTGCCCCCTAATGATTAAAAGACAAACTGTTCAGATAAAATATTAAATAGTTAAATGTTTTGAAATCTATCATGAGAAACTATGAAAAATACTTTAAAATATCATAAAAATATTTTCCGATGGCTGTCACATCTCACCCAATAAGTAATAATTCAAAAAGCATAAAAATCTGAAACATCATTCAAAGATGGGAAAAATCATAGTCCATAGTTGATATTTTGGAAAAAACACATTATGAATTATTCCTAAATGCAAGAATTTAAAATGTTGAATATATTTTATTTCGTATCGATTCATTTAAACATCTCTGCTTTTATCATTTCTTTTTTCATAATTTTCAACCAAAGCGAGATCACAATGAATAACTTAAAAGTTAAACAAAACTCCCTTATGAGTAGAGGTACATGAGTGGTCATGAATGTGAAGAAACTACAGTAACATTCACCAATATTCAATAAACCCCTACCAGATATTTATTAGTTTGGGTTCTGTAATATATATTGAAAAAAAAAATTAAGTTAACTTACAGCTGCCGCCAGTGACGAATAGTAAGGATGTAAATGATGCATGGAACTCATTGCTTCAGCAGCCTGTCTTCTCATTCCAATCTGTTGTAGATTATTACTATATTGTTGAAGTTGACGTAATGCTGGAGTGTCAGCTCCTAATGGCGACATGAATGGGGCAGGTGGAGGTCTAAAAATATATTTTAGGTTTGAGAAACATTTCAAATTGCCATGTTTTGGTTGAGTGGTAAATAATTAAAAACGTATTTCACTAAAAAATTTCCAGTAAAATTTATCTACAATTTAGCTAGTCCTGAATACAATTAAAAAAAATTGTACTACTCAATTTAAAGTTGAAAAAAGTCAAGTTGGCCAAAACTTTGCAGACGCAGTTGACCACCAACTACATTGATTATTTACCTACGCTATTAATTATATATTGAAAGAGATGGTGTGCATGCTGTTCAAAACAAGATTTTAAAACCCGTGTCTCCCGTCACCATGCCAACACTCAAAATCAGATAATGATTGCCAATACACAAAGTACTTAATTTCTTAAACAATAACAGATTACAGAAGTCCTATATCTAGAAACAACAGCAAAGTTCATGTGTATACCTGTGATGTTGTTCATACGATGCAGACGTCGGAGTTCTTGTTGGAGTTGATCGTGGCACATTACTGTGGCTCGGAGTTGACCTGTGAGCTTGTGGTGGTAAAGATGACGAAGACAGTGGTCCTGGCCCTTCACGACGTGAACGATCTAATGATTCGTTCTAGAATAAACAATAAAAAGCTTTTGCATTTCACTCTACTAATATACAAAGTTCAAAAGCTGCGTTCAGAATTGAAAGTTGTTGCACATAGTTTATATTATCAATACCAGTTTTTTTACTTCTGAAGTATTCCTAACAAAGATGGCGGGGAGTCGGGGACACCGGAACATAGTATATGTACCAGGTTAGGGTAAGGCCATAATTTTAGGCATAAATACTAAGGGAGTCACTTGGCTAGTCTCCGAATTCCTAATAGAATTAAAATAAGAAAAATTGGAATGGAATTAGGGCCTAACCCTAACCTGGTACACATATACATTCCGGTGTCCGCCATCTTGGTACGCATACTTCAGGAGCACTCCAGATTTTACCATATATTTTTTAGCTTATTGGTTTTGAATTAGGTAAAAGCCATAAATCTTATTTACGAAATTGACACAAAGTGAAGATATAATTTCTTTAAAATACGTTCATCGGTCTTCTTAGAAAATGTGGTTAATTCGAACAACTTAAGAATTCTGCCTGATAGTTTATATCGATTTCTCTGAATCATATTCCTATTCAATGTAAACCAAAAGGTGAGCCGCAAACAAAAAAGAACCCAAAATTTCACAATAACTTCTACAAAAGTAAAGAAACTTCTGATTATGTATGATTGTACCCAAATGTTTCAGTAATCTAGGATGCTTTGTACAAAAGTTATGTTCACACTAGAACAGTGGTTCTCAAACGGTGGGGTGCGCCCCACAAGGAGTAGACAATTTTTTGATGAGGCGTGAAGCTATTTGAAAATAAAAAATTTGTCAGATTTAATCTTGCCCACCTTATTTTTCATAAAAAGTTTGATAACCACTACTTATGTTCCGAATGATCTGGATTCTGCTTTTCTGCGTCACCCTGTACTAACTCCTAATAACCCTAAAAATAAGGTACAGTAACTATACCCGGTTGACTTCATAAGTAAAGAAAACATACCTTCTCCTCTCTCTTTCTGTCATGGTCACTGTGTGGATGACTATGAGGTGGAGTACGAGGTCGTTTATGGGGTGGATGTCTCATGGGATCATGGGGTTGAGGAGGTGGAGCAGATTGTTGTTGTTGCTGTTGGGATTGTTCTTTCTTCCGGAATTCAAGTTGACCTTGCCTCTGTTTTTCCATTGAAATTTTGTCAGGATTAAAAATGTAATCAGTGCGAAAGCATGAGTTTGGTCCTCTGTTCCATATTTTGCAAAATCTGTAAAACAGATGTAATTATTACTAAAGATATAATCAATGTTTCATTGAGTCATTGCACTAAGTTTTGGTAGCACACTCGGCATTGTACGGATACAGTTAGGCAAATTTGAAAAAGAATTGCTTAGTTCAAAAAACACATTTATTTGTTGTATTGAGCGCTGCAGAAAAGGCAAGAGAAGAGAATATCGCTTAGCCTTATAGCAATAAAGGCACCGGATAAAACGGCAAAGGATTTGACTCAGCAAACAGCAAAAAACATTATGTAGTTTTACCCATGTGAGTGCATTTTTAAACATAAACTGTCGGGTTAGGATCCCATGCTTGATGGGGAAAATCTGAGTGTTGATAAATGGCTTGGCGGGCCAGGCCAGCCTGTTGCACACCCTTGGTCTAGTGATTTACAACTAGGCCATCATGCCTCAAATTTATGAACGATGTTGCATACCTGGCACTGCTCCCATGATGAATGATTTCTTCAACACGAACAGGTGGAGGTGACTTTATTCTCTGCTCACCAATCAGTTCCACATCTGAATCGTCTTGCGGCTGTGATCCCTGCTGTAATAAATTCGTTATTTTAACCAAATATTATAAAGCTGTCTGATATACTGAACCATGAGCGAACTGCGGGCCAAATCAAGCCCGCTGGGTGATTCACTTGATGGCCCACTTGATTCTGCAACAACCAAACTAAAACCAAATTTTGATGTTTAATAAGCTAAAAATTAGCTCAAGGAATTTGTTGAGATTGCGATTCAATTTAGTTTTGGCACGAGGCTTATTGCTTTCACTTCTGCTTTTATGACACTGTAAATATTGTTCATAAAATGTAACTTTATACGCCACACTTGCACAGCCTGTCAGTCTAGGTGGGCAAAATGTTTGGCCCCCTGGTCCAAAAACCGTGCCCACCCCTGCATATACCGATCCCTGTATCTTACCGCTGAATGATGTTGTCCAGGGTATGATGTTGTCCTTGGTCTTGGTGAAATTGCTGCTTGTGGTCGACTGGCACCGTGGTGGTGAGATAGAGATGGATGACCTGGGTGTCGTGGGACTGATAACGGGGGTCGTGATCTGTTAGTGTAAATGAATAGTATAGTAAGAAATGGCCAGAACCAAATAATAGACTATTTTTAATTAATTCCAACTCAATATCTTTAATATTATATAATATGATGGATCATTTAACAAAGAACTCAATCATAGGAGTCAATATACAAAGTGTAGATAAAATCATCAATTAAATTAGGTAAAAAAAGTATATCTAATGATATGTAAGGGGCTACATGAGATGAGTATTGTTTACTTCAATTGTGTGTGCTTAACCTTGCTTTGAGCAAATCTCTTGAAAAAAAGACAGTGCATTAATTTATAGACTTCCAAGTTGAAATGATAAAACTCACCCATGGGGAACAGCACCCTGGATTGGTGGTGGTCCTGGATGTCGAGTTTGTGGGTAGATTGCACCAGGTTTATGATGTACTTGCTGGGGATGATCAGATATAGTATGATGTGGTTCTTGTTTTATATGCTGAGGGATGGGAGATGCTCTAGTAGGAACTGCATGATGTGGTACTGATAATTGATGACTCTGCGAACTGGACGGCGAAACAGTTCTTGTTGGTTCTTCTTTTATCGCCATTCGAGGCATGTTTGCATTTGAAATAATTTGGTCCGTCACATAAGGATCGAATGGAAATCTGGATTTCTTCATTGGGGCTGGATGTCTTGGTACATAGTACGCCAAATTGCTTTTATCATCTACTGGTCGAGATGGTGGTGAGATTCTTCCACTGTGACTTGGGTAGTCCGATGACCTATGGGGGGCCTGCATTCGTGGCCGAGACGATGACTCCAACCCTCCAACTGTTGTTGTATTTTCAGGTGGACGTGGAACATTGTTAGGTTCTGAGTTCCTAGGATGATCAACTGTGGGACTTGATCGAACAGTGCTAGTCATTGTCACAGTGGTTGTAGCAGATAATGAATACTGAAAATACAAAAAAGGTTATTTGTAATGTAAGAATATCAATGAGAATAACGATAATTCTTTGAGTAATAAGGTTTTATCTTGATTCGTAACTTTTTTTGTGGAAAACTATGATCCGATGAAAGCAAATATAACTGCCTTTTTGCGGAAAGAGATTGTGTAAAAAAGTGTATTCTTGGAATGGCATATGATCTGTCAGATCCTCCTTTTTTCAAGCGACAAAATTGGTAAAATCTCGCAACCCAAGAATACTAAATGACATGTAGAATTTTTATGGCAACAAAATGACCAAAATGAAACAATTATTTTTGTATCACATTTCTTTTCCAAAAATAACCTCAAAGTAAGAAAGCAGCTATTTTCTGCTATCAGCGAGTATTTGAAACTTTGGTTTTCGTAGCAAAAACAAGCTACCCAAGAAACTTTTTAGGGCCAACCAGTTTTGTGAAACACTGTTTCAAAGTATGAAGTTCAGACTAGTTTTTCTTCGGCTACGCATCAGTTTCAAATTTTGTCTTGAGGCACACACACCACACTGTGACACATGATGGTTTCAAATTGAAAACTCTTGCTTCAAATAATGACTACCGGTATATAAATAGTACTTACGGCGGATGCTGGAGCTGCACTTGTTGGCACTTGGGTCTGTGTGATTGGTGGGGTTCCAGCTCCCATATATCCAACAGTTGGGTATATATTCCTTGATATTGCTCCCGTATTCAACGCCATTTTAGACATATTTTCTATTTCTGTAGATTTGCCTGATATGAGAGCTTGACTTTGCGCAGTAGAAACAAATGGCGACAACCCAGCTGATGATGACGATAATTTATAAAGGTGAGGTGGACCACTTGGTAACGATGATGATAATTCGGTCTGGCCTGGAATAATGGATTTTCCTATTGAATGTGAAGCGGATACACTCACAAACGATGGATGAATTTTCTTTCCTGGAATGATACTTGGTGGTAAGGAACATGTATGTGGTGGTGAAAAAGGTTTGCAATCGATGAATGCTGGACTTCCTTTGACGTTACCTCCACTAGATCTGAATACGAAAAAAAAACATCATTTTAATCTCCTTGTTAGATTTATCTATTTGGTCAAAAGAATAAGCTCATAAAATCATTTTACAGTGGCTTAGTGAATAGCGAATTATAATGACGCGTGCAGTTTAAAATGAAGTACTATAAGTATAATCTTGTATAGGTAGCCTTAAAAATATTGTTAGTATGTTTCGTAGTTCAAAAATTCAAACGATACAAGTAATTGTGGTTGAAAAATAATAAAACTACTCACATGAGAGGACTAGGTGAACTTCTTGGTACATTAGATTGGTTATCTTGTGTGTCATCATCAACCTAAACAAAAAAGAATAGATGAGCTCCATAGACTGTAATTCACAGGATTTGATGATGAAAACTTGTCTAAAATGATTTTCATTCCGACATTTCAAGCCAGCATTTTAGTACAAATATTGGCCAGTTTTGGATGACCACTTTTAAAAACATAATCTGGTTCAAGAATTCTTCATTACAGATTTTAAATAAAATTTCTTCTTAGATATAGGACGAACTTTACTTGAAAAAATTTCAACATCATAATCATAATTTCACTCAAAAAATAGATTATTTTACAGAATTACAAGATTTTGCATATTTTACAGAAAATCTTGATCTTGATTAATTAAACTTTTTTTCAAATTACAATTTACAAATTTTTCAACCTGTGCTTTTCAGAACTTTTCAGAAAATCAAGTTTTCCTTTTTATTAGTAGAAATCAGTTTTGAAATCATAGTAAAAAAGGAAATAAAAACAATGATGTCCAAAACAAATAAAAATTTTTTATCAATTTAAAATTAATTCTACTACACAAGTTCAAACTTAGGAATTTAATTTAATAAGTTATTTTTTTGCAGTTGAAATCTCACAGAAAATAGAGAACTAATTAGATATTTCTCATCCTGGAATCTCAACTTTCCTGCGTTTCCAAACTCAAATTCATTGTGATTAAGCATGTGATCATTGTTAAACAAATTTGACAAACGTTGAATATATTCAAAATTCATAATGAAATAGTATTTTAAAATTTATTCAGGATAATATACTATTCGGTTTTGAGCAACTCTGCAAAAATTGTGTCGACAGGTATGACTAATTCTTTAGGATTAGAATATAAAGATCAAGACTTAAGCGAAATGCAATAAAGTTGCGTTGCCAGTTGCCACACTCAGGTGCATCAAAAAGAAGAGTTCATTGCATTAATAATGAACGAGAGGTTGCCATTTATGTTGCTCGGATGTAAGCAGAAAATCAATAGTGTCATTTTGGTGTAAGCTGCCAAGAAAAAAAATTTAATTTTCACAGTAAAATAGTAGTACCAGACAAAATGGTATTAAATTGCAAATTTTTGTCTTCGTATTTCAATTATACCAAAAGCGTAAATGAAAATTTGAGATTAAGATGTCGAAATATCCATCATTCTTTTGCAAATTGAAATTTTGTAGGTAAGACAATATATTAAATTTAAATTAAAAAAAATAAAAATGGAACTACAAAATATTGAAAATTAAAATAAGGAAAAATGTAAGATTTCAAGTTTTCACCCATCCAAATTAATGTTTGTTAATCAATCAAGTCTATATCATACTTGGCTAATAGATATTTCTACTACTTCTTTATATTACAGTAAATGGCTAGGAATCTGAAATCATGCATAATTTATCAACAAAATTGTAAGATTAAAAGACGTCAATCATTGCACAAATAAATAATTATTACTCCACATCCACTCTACTTAATGGCCTGGATGTCCAAAACTTTTTGTTAATTTATACCCTATCCAAGTTCGAATCATCTATGGATCCACAGCACATTTAAAACCCAATTTGTAAAGTTCTTTTATCAATGTCCGAGCGATAAGACACTCTTGAGACCGATTAAGCGATTTTTATTTCGATTTCAGATTTCAAAATCATATGTGAACACGTCCTTTGTCATTAGGAATATGTGAGGACCATGCATGAATCGATTTGAAATATGATAGAAAAAATAATATTTGAAATAGTGTTAATATAATTACAAAAATGCCTCAAAAGCGACCTACCTGGTCTGGTTCTGTTTTTGGGCGTTTTAAATCAGTAGAAACATCTTCATGTTTCACTTTTGTTTCTTCTGAATCAGACCACTGTCGTTTGCTCGGATTCTAAACAAAAGGAATAATTAGTGAAGCAACCCAAGATTTGAAACAAATAAAAATTTGACATTCTAGAATTCTATTTTGTTATTAATCCTTATTTCATTCCATCCATGCAATTAAATTTTTTTTTACGTGAAAGCAATTTAAAACCTCGGACTCAAGTCTCATACCAATCTGTAAAAGAGAGGTTTCAGTCTTTACAAAGACCTTTTAATTACCAGTGTGAGTGGAAATCTCTAAATTCAGAGTCAAGTTGGGTCACAGGCTATCCTACTTTCAAGTCGTAACCGAGTCCGTAGTCAAGTCAATAGTTGAGTCTTACTGAGAATTAGTTGAGTCTGACACATTCCGTTTCATGATTTGAGTATTTTGCTTTGATAGATTGTGACTGGATGACTCCACCCTCCCCAACACTGGTTAATTACATTTAATTGTAAATGCATCCAAGGACAGTGGCGAAACCAGGAATTTACAAAGGGGGGGGGGGGGGGGGGGTTCTGAAATTTGAAATTACCAAGTTAAACCGTAACAGCTAGCGGAGTAGGCTGTAAATGTTGGTTTTCAAGAGTATTGCGAGTCTAGCATTTCAAGCTACGAAAAATTGCTGTGTATAATACAGAATAATATTCAGTATCATATAATATTCAGGGTATTCCAAACAGAATTAACTTGAACATGATGTCATACTTTTTGTCATCCTCATCACATTACCTTAGATTCAGCTGTAGAGTTGACTTTTGCCAAACTTTTTGCTGGTTTTCTTGGAATCAAGTTATTCAGTTTTTCTTCTTTAATTGGTTTATACAGGAAAGGTGGAAGTTGGCTTTTAGCTGCAGGAGGAGTATCAATATCAGTCTGAAAAAGATAAATAAACTATCAAACACTATTCAATATATGTAGATTTGAATTATAGAAGTTCAGTAAGAAAAAATATTTAGCAGATCCATTATGGAATACTTTCTCAAAGTTTGCAAAGGCTTTAAAGTTTAAGCATACTCGATAATTTTGTGCAATGAAAATTATTTTTGTAGTGTAAAATAAAATATAAGTAAACGTTACGATGAAAAAAACATATAATTGTGGTAGCATAAATTATTTAAACAGTCGAATGCAATTGTAAATCTGCATCTTGATTTAGAGTAGCAACGTGTTATGAAGACTTTTTTAAATTAAGAAGAAAATTTTTGCACTCAAAGCGTAAATCTATGGATAATCTTGCATTGTTGAGAAAAATGGCTTACTGGCCGAATTGAAAACAAGATAAAAGGAAAGATGTAACAAACCTCATTAGCAGAATCAATATCTTCAACTTTAATCACGGGTCGATTTTCACCGTACTTTTTATAGAAAATTCTGCAATCAGTACATAACATCAAACCGTCTTTACCTCCAAGTTTCCAGTCTTTTGAATCTAAAATCAAAAAAAAGAAGCTGGTTAAGACTCTTTCGAATGGCAAGATTTCAAGAAATCCATCTACTAGATGGTTAGAAATATGCTAGCTATTGCACCACCTCTGATTACTAAATGTGAATTTGGAGGTATTACTTATGGGGAATAGTAAGCCAGTCGGTTTACCGATTCCTCCGTCATCATGTCTATGAGACAAATGATCATTTCTATATCCCCAACCCCAACATGCACTGGAAAATAGTGGAGAAGCGATGGATCGTCATATGATTAGTCCTCTTTAGCTAAAACCAACCCTAGAATAAATATGGAATTCCTATCTTCTTTTGTGTATTGTTTTCATATTAAACTGTAAACCATGCAGATGGTGCGGAACAGCATACGAAAAGCAGGATCTCACAAGCAATACTGCTGTTGCTTTACAATGTAATATAAAGCAGTGGTTCTCGACTGCAGAATTGCTAAGAGACACAAATCCATCAACACCATCTGACCGTGAGTGAAAAAACTGATAGAAATAGAGAGTGGATTTTGAACATTTCAACTCGATGCAATAAAGGTCACTGTATCTGTGTGATGGCTAAACTACATTTTGATTTTGTTTAAAAGATCTCTCAGATAAGAAGAGTTCTATCTTGAAAGTCTATTCAGTGAGCAATTAGACTTTTCTGCGTTATGAATGACAAAATGATTTAGAATAACATACAGCGATATATAATGAATGATAACATACTTGAAGTGAGACAATGTTTGCATTTATAATTATTTGTTTCTTTTTCACTTTCTTCACTTTCCTCTGTTTCTTCTTCTGTGGAAGTTTGATCACCTGAGTAATAAAAGAGTAATATTGATCGTTGGTGTGAAAGAAAAAAGCAAACAGTCAAATTTTCAGAAACTTTTCAATTTGAGTATTTTGAGTAAATTTTTCACAATTTTTGAATGGCTCAACAAGTTTTCTATGTACACTTTTCAATATGAATTCAATTTCATTGATAAATATTCCAAAGATCAATTTCCACTATGAAAATATGTACAATAAAATTTTTCTGGTAAAGAGTAAATATAAGAATATGCTGATAATATTAACAGCATGCTAGAAAAGTTCATCAATGAAAAAGGAATATTCCAAACAAAATTTAATACCAATTCGAACTGCTATTGAGGGGAATTTTCGGACCATCCAGATCTTATTTTATGAAGATTCAAAACTGAATGTCATTGATTATATTTCCCCACCTGAACCAGTAGTTCCATTCTTTGGTTTTCCAGATTTTTTCAAGGCAGCTTGCCTCCTGTGTTTTCTATGATGTGGTCGGATCATCAAACTGTCCTGAGTTTTCTTCCACAGATAATAAAATTCAACCAGTTCGCCCTAAAGAAATATGTTAAATCAAATTTAAAATTTCTTGAGATTTTAAAATGTTGTTGTAATGAATGTTATAAAACCACACTGATTAATGGCCAATTAGAAACATTCGAAATGAATTATGTTCGCTTAAATGAATTCTGGGTTACATGAAGGCAGGTTCAATTATTTAATGGTGAATGTAGAAAAAATACAATAATTATTCATTTTTCTTAGTCGAGACTTAAAGTTTAATTTCCATACATATTCAACAATTGGTGTGTTTTCTGTAGAATATAGTTAACAAAACAAGTTGAAATGGAATTTATTTGAACTGGAATTTAAGTTTTTTGATGATTGGCAATTTTCGAAACTGCTCTACAGAATTGAATTGCTAATTGAGATTACGATATTATCTCCAACAGTTATTTTTTATATGTAAAACAGCCTATTAACAACATGATTGTTTCAGCTTGAATTGATATTTAACTATTTATTCATGGTTGAAAAGTATAATAACATTTTCATTTAGGGGAAAGATCCAATAAGCAGGTAAATATAATAAGTATGTAAACTTTGACCCCTGTATTTGCGAAGCTGTAAATGATATAAGATTAAGTACCAGGAATTCAATTTAATACAAATTTATGATGCTAGGACTATTGAAGATGGACAAGGCAATAAAATTTACAGGGAAAATTATTAAATTTTAATATGACTTTTTATTGATATATGTTTAATTTGTTTGCAAACTATGTATGCTTCACCAATACATAAAACGCTTTGTCACGAATAATTTTAATTAAATATATCACTATGTATGAATTGTGTGTATTGTGTCAATAACATCTTAAAAACCAAATTGCCCATGAAGTCTTTATTCAAATGCAAATACCGTCCTTCAATTTAAATCAAGATATTCTGTTTATACAATGTACATTCTATAACGGGGCACAATTGAACAACATAAAATCTTTAGCTTATATTCCATTATTCATCAACAAAAGGACTATGATTTAAAGTACTAACTCTTGCAATTAAAGTTTCAAAAAAGCAGAAAAAGAGATCCAATCTGTTATCGTGAAGTATAAGTTTGACGCGGCGTGATGGCAAACGCAGAAGTGTGCAAAATTTTTTTGTCTTCGGGCCATATGACCAACTCCAGACATCTAGCTTGGCCACACAAAAATTTAACTTCATCCATGTACATAACCAATAAAATTCTCACAATGCGTAAAGTTTTTATTGAATTAACGTTTGAGAGAAAAACTTGATTTTTGCGTTCCTGAATACTTTGTTAACATCAGCTTTGACAGATTTTACGCTTGATGGGTAAACATCTAGAGTGTTGACAAGGGCCACACTAAATGACTTGGCAGCCGGGTTGTGGCCAGCAGGCCGCCTTCTGCGCACCCCAGGACGAGCAGTTAATAAGGTGCTAGACTTAACTGTGTTGGCATCGCAGATTACACATGCCCACCACCTCACCCAGGGCGTATTAAATTGGGCACATAATGTCGAAGCACTCCTTCCAAACTAAGTAGCCCCTTACTTAGCAGTAGCTGCTTTTATAGGGCCTTATCCAGTGCAAAAGGAATATGAATAAGCAGAATTAAAAAAACCTTAATCATGTTTAAATTAGTCTGTCATCTAATTAGATTCTTACAGACAAGTTGAAGTTTAATTAACAAGGAAGATGACAAGCAATAGAATTCCATAGAGACTTAGTTCTGATAGAAAAGCAATTAGACACAATTTGTGGTAGGATTGAAGAGACACCCTATTTCATCAGATATATTGATGGGGGCATTTCATCTCTCATCAACATTGTATTAAAGGTATAATGCGTAAGATATCAGATCAAGAATTTGGATATTTCAACTGCAAGTTTTTATTTAGAATACTGGTAAAATGAGAGGTGGAAATGTAAAACGTAGGTTGTATAGGCCATAATTGGTAACTGGAAGATGAAATATGAGTAGGGGTTTTACCAAACATGATAATACGATAATTATTGGCTCATACACAATAAGTAGATTTTTAATCTCAAGAATACATGTCTTTAATGGACATAGGGGATAATATATCATTGGGCCATGCTTGTAAAACATATATCATCAGAATCAGAATTGAATCAGATATTGAATAAAAATCAAACTTGATCGTGTATATCCGAAAATTAAAACCACCTTTCCAATTTGCAGCTGCCTGTTTCCAATGTTAGTTGTTAAAGATTAAAAAGATTAACAGGAGCAAATGGTAAGTGTCAGACAAGACCGATAATTATGTTTCTTATTTTCGAAAACAAGGGTGTGGTAGGTCTGATCTCATTATGATGGTATATACAGATAGTGTTATTTATTGTTTGTTGTGCTTGCTTTTTATTGAATGTTTGATTAGAAGAGCTAGAAATACATTGATGTACATCTTTATAGGGAATTATATATCTATTAGTTCTATTTGATGGAAATTTGAAATATATGAAAATGTTGTTTAATTTGCTGATTGTTTTTTATAATATCGAGAAAGGTTATTTCAAAGGAAATAAGCATGGCTTATACATTTTTTAATGACAAAAATTTCTTTATTTCGAAATAGACTTTTGTTCCATTGTAACATGTATATTGCTCTACAGTCTTCAAATGGAAAAATAAGATGGAAAGTACTGCTTTTTCATACAATTAAAATCAACAATTTTATAAAATGACTATTCCCCAATACATTTTTATATCTTATTTTTATATATGATTGTAATCAATAGTATGCCAAAATATTCAAATATTTATAATACAGGATTGATTACA
This sequence comes from Styela clava, assembly GCF_964204865.1. Taxonomy (NCBI): domain Eukaryota; kingdom Metazoa; phylum Chordata; class Ascidiacea; order Stolidobranchia; family Styelidae; genus Styela; species Styela clava. The sequence continues at coordinate 18,582,874 of NC_135256.1, forward strand.
TAATTACCTCTTAGAAAATGAAGAAAATTTATTTGACACTTGAACTCTTGTTTGTGTATAATTGTACTAAAGAAAATTTCATTAATCTAGGATACTTTGCGAAAAGTTATGTTTTTCCTAGAATATGTTACAAAGAATCTGGATTTTTTTTGTTGAAGGTCACCTTGTATTCCGCCAAGGTCGACACAAATTAGGAAAATATATCACAAACAGGTTGACACCAAAAACCATCTAAAAGGTCATTTGTCTACATTAACATATCCCATTGCAAAACAAATTTTGAATAAAGATCACAATGGGTATAATTTCATGTTAAAATGCTTTCTAAATTTCAAACAAATCAAAACTGTGACTTTGTATATTTTTTTAAAAACAATTGATTATTTTCGGTTACGGATGGTGTTGATAACAGCTTATCAAAAGATGTTAAAACATCCCACAATCTACTTTTAAAATTGTAATCTTGTGATAAGAGGCGATTAATGTCAAATATTGCATTTTATAATACTGTCGAACCTTGTTTACCTATTTAATATCGATTATATTGTTTATTTTGAATATAAATAAAAGGACTCAAACAATAATGAAATTCATAAACAACACACCTTACAGAAATTAAGTACTAAAGAGTAAAATTCCATAAAAAGATTTTGACATTATAATGATGTCATGGACTCATAATGGATAATAACAAATCAAATAACGAATTAATTACATGCAAATCAGAATGACGGGATACTAAGAGAAAATAAAGCCATTTTTAATGAGAAACTTTAATTATATACATATATGCAAGGCAACAAATGATGGGTATATGGAAGTAAAAAGAGATCTGCTATCGATAAATTTTGAATTTTATAACTGTATTTGAATATCAAACATAATTTGAGCCGATGAAAATCTAAAATGTTGAGTTACATACAGCCTAGCATGTCTTCAATTGAAAGTTTATTGCAAATGCACAACCCAAAGACAAATACTGTTAACAATTCAAAAAGTTACCGTTTCTTTCATAGGAAGTAGCTCTTTCTTAATTCTGAAAAAATTCTTTCCATGTAATCTCAGTCCTCTCTGAAAGCGTTTCTGAAAAAAAAACATCAAAAATTGAGAAAGATCTATTTGTGATAGTAAAATTTTAACAACAAATTTATTATGATCAATAAAAGTTGAGACAAATATTAATAAAAAGGCCATTCATTTGCTAGATTTGAAATGATGATCAGATGAATATACAAAATAAAACACTAAACCATTCAAAATGAAAATATTTCAATATTATATAATGCATTACATTATATTAAGACCAAAAGAGTTTCACATAATAGCATTCAGCCCCTTCACATGTATCCCATTTCCTTTCGATACCTTTTTTACAATATATGGGAGTTAATATAGCAGAGGGCAGTGGAAAGTACAGAACAGCCAAGTCGTCTTTACATTTGGGAGAATATGCATGATCTATGATTTTTATATCTACTAGTTGGATTAAACAATTGATAGAAAAGCAGTTTTATTCCAACCAATTGCCAAATGTCTATTTGTAACCATATAAATTATTGTCCCACACAATACCAGATATTTAATTTCATTATGAAGAGTGAAGATGACGCCGGTATATTGTAACTGGACAAAAAGTAGTGGGTCTGCCACATGATAAGACAATCTTATTTCTTTCCTGTACCTACGAATCGATATGAAAACCCTAATACATGCTTAGGTAATATTAGGTGTAAATTACTGACTGCACGTGAAATCAATTTTTAATTTGAATAATTATTAAAAATTTCATTTCAGCAAATTTTATTTTATCAATCCTTAAATGCAATTCAAATTCTGTTGGTTTCTTCAATTTCTAATAGCAAGAATTATCTTATAGTCTTCATCCGCTGTTATGCCACCAAATTAGTGGATTTTGATAAGGTTCACTGAATTTGGTTACAGAAGGTCAATTATTTTAGCAATGGAAAAACAAATCGAGTGCCAGATCACAACCTTTAAGTAGGGTCGGTTACATTAAGGCACGCACAAACAACAAGTTGTAACTCAAGTGAGGTGAACCTACTGAAAACATACACTTGTAAAATACCTATCACCTGCTTGAAATCTGTATTAACTACAAATTTGTGAATGCTTGCCTCTCATAAGTAACAATGTTGGATACTTCAGCATTGTATTATCAATAAAATATGGCAAAGTGGGGTGGCCGGTGGAGCCTAAGCTAACTGTATTAGTGAGATTTGATTTCTGTTTATTTCAATGACAAATCAAAGTCCATTTACAAACCAAAGTTGTAACAAAATAAAAGACAGATGGCGCTCCAGAAGTATGTGTACCAATATGTAGGTAACTAATTTTGTCGCAATATTACAAATGCGCCTGCCTTTATGAAGCTGTTTTATTTTGTAAAATTTGTGATAAATATAAAACATAAATTGGCTATAAAATATGTCTATTTTTGAAAAATTACACTAACAAAGCTAATGCAGAAACTTCAAATGTGGTAAGTTAAATGTTTCTTGCCTAAATTATTTGATTCAGCAAACAAAAGCTCTATTTTCTCCTCATACACTTCTTAAATCATTACCGTACATTAAAGACCTCAATTTTGTATTTACGCATTTGAATAATTGTGTTTTACATGAGTGTATAATTAACACTTGAAGTAAGCGTCAGAACATTTCCTTTATTCGAAAATAGATGTAATTTTAAAATGATACTGGCAATTAGGCCATTGGTATGGTTTTATTACCATCTCATTTAATGGCAATACACTTGAACTAAAATACCTTTTTAGACCAGTTTACAAGAAACAATGAGTCAATAAGATGGATATCATTTTCGAATACACGAAACAAGTGACTTGAAAATTTTATGATTTTGAGATGTGCCATTTTGAAATTTTACCTTTGTACAAAAAGTTATATATATATATGTAAATATTTCATTTGGAAATTCCCGAAAACATTTGAAATTGGATATATATTCGATAAGGTAAATTAGGAATAATTTGGAATACTTTAATTTAAAAACTTGTTATTTTGTGCATTTATTATCAGATGCTTTGGACAAGAATTCATTCAGTATAGTAAGTTATTTGGTTTTGACCATCCCTGATTTTATATTTTTGACAGTTCAGCTTCAATTCTATAGTAAGAATTCAACATTGAGTTGCTGTATATTTATAACCAATGACAGAAGGTTACATGCATTTGATGGGGAAAATCCAATTAAAAGTAGACAATTTCCGGTAAATGTCATGATATATCTTGCAAGGTTCAAGTATGTGAATAGTTCGCAATAAATCTACATACATATCAAAAATTTTGTTAAAATAAGAAGTGAAATCGCATAGTGAGGTTCTAGTATATATATCAAGGTATTTAAACATGGGCATACTGATATTGCTTTATCATAATCGACTTCAAACGGAAAAGCTTATAATAAACAACTTATTCTAAAATCATGTAGAAATAAAACCGTATTTGCTACATGGAACATAAATTGAAATTTATAATTTTTAAAATGTTGGGCATATCACTGTATTGGACACGAAGTACAAAGTTATATATGAGACATAGTGTTAGTTCATACATGTGTTACTGCGTGTATAAATTGTACAGTCAATCAGTGGATGAAAATCAAGTGTTAAAAAAAGGATTTTTTTTCATACAGAAATGATATGTTGACATCTTCTATTGTTTATCATTCGCTTCAATCAAGTGACATTAATTTAACTCCACTAAGAGTGTATTGAGTAGCGTTCACCTAATATCCACCAATATTATTAGTATTAAAGTCGTGAGTAATTAGTCAGCGGTAAAGTGTTCTAACAAATTAAAATTTGTAATGTTTACATGTACGATACCAATAGAAATCTCTTACAGGAAACCATAAACAAGTAAATGCTGAAGTAAAATGAATCACGTAAACTTTTGAGTGTTTACCCACACCTTTCAACACAATGGATTACGTTAAGAAAAGAATGACGATCTTTAATGCTTTTGTAGCCAAAATAGTACGATGATTGAATTCACAAAATAAGCACCTACCTATTGACAAAGCTTAGTATTATAGCAACGTAATTACAGTACTGAATTCCAATCATGATAGATTATTTTAATAATATATCACGATTAACTTGAGTAAAACCAAAACTAATTGAACAGAAACAGAAGTGGATAAAGTGGCAAAAAAGGCTTATTAAAGAATTTGAAAATCCTATTCAATCAATCACATTGAAGGAATCAAACACATAAAACTTTTGTAAGGTATAAATATTGAGCTTCCTAATAAATAATTCACAACATATATGATTTTTCATAACCTTGAATATCTATACGTGACCATTCAATGTCTAAGTGTTGTCTCTTTTATTGATAAGTTTTCCAGTTTCAGCTGAAGGCTTGTAAACTTTTTTTGATCAGTGCATAGCGAAGAATATTACACCATAGTGCGTGATTAGAGATTTATTATCTACTCTATACAATTTAAAATTAATTTAAATTTGCTTTCTATTAAATCCCCATTCTTAAGTAATTAAGAATGTTAAATTTAGCAGTGTCAATTTAACATGCCAATGTTCATTATCGTCATGATATCAATTAATTATTTAGAATATTAAATTTTAGAGGAATCGCACTACGTAACCTGCTCGAGGTTTAGTTGAACGCCGGAAAATTCTGAAAAGTTTAGCGGGATAAATGTTTCCTGCTCACCGCAAAGATATGTGAATATCCCGATCTCTCTCTACATATTTGAAACTATTGATTAATAGGTGCCAAAATAAAAATAAAGTGACAAGTATGATTCACACAATATGATATCACAAAAGTAAAATTTTAGATTACTATCGGAAAGATGATAAAAACTTTGTGACGCATTTGAAGAACTTGATATGATCGTATTTCGTCATTTGATTCCGTCGCAAAAATGCGTCTTACCTACTATGGTTGTTGGACGTCTTCGTAAAAACGTTTTAACAACGCACGAGCGACATAGTCCTAATATTTCTTATTTGACGAAAACTGATGTCACTAATCTGCTATCGCTTAAATGTGTTCCGGAAAATAAAATTAACTCCGATTTATTTTAATTTTCGCAAAATATTTTATTGTGGAAAGTAGGATCAAAATTGTTACGCCGTAAAATAATATAGGATACCCATATCATGAAATCTACCAAAAATTAATGGCACCTACGTGTTGCTGGAATTCAATTCTATGGTTTTTGATTTAAGCACGAGTTGTTGTTCAAAGGTTGTGCTGGGTGAATTCGGTCAAAAAGTCTACACGCACCATCAGAAACTGGCGCTCTACCACGCGCTCCACGCATGATACATATTATCAGTGTGAATAACGAATAAGTACAAAGTATACCTATAAATTACCGTAGATAACATCAAAGGCCCGTTATATATATCATTATCTGGCTTTTGGTAAGCCGTTCATATGTTTCGAAGAAATGTTTGCAGCAGCGCTAGTCTGTTTCAAGCAAATTTTCCTAAGGTAAGGTGTGTCTTGCGGGCAGCTACGCAATTCTTGTAATCCACAATTAGGCTATTTTTATGTAGCTTGCAAGTTTCCATTGGGCAGAAATGCCGTAAAATGTTAATATACCACAAAACATAATAAATTTTATAGTTTCAGATCAATTTCGTAGCGTCACGACGAAAATTGAAACAGACGTGTATATTAATTTTCAACCACAAAAATTTCCTTCATTGAAATGGATATATATGCTTGGTATTTAGCACCATTACTAAGGCATTAAGGGTAGATTAGCGCTGAATTACCCAGATGAATGGACGTCATGGTTATTTATTTACTCCACCGCTTATGTTGTTCTAATTACAAACGGCCAAGTATTAACAACTAATAAAATTAGACATAAACGAGCGCATCGATTCCCAATACTGATCAGAAAATCCGGGGGTGGGGATAATTGAATTATCTTGCATCGCAAGTGGCGTGGCGTCAAAAAATCGACGGCGTGGAACAAGCGATTTGGAAAAGAGATCAAAACTAAAACTTTTCAAATAATCCTAATATGATTGATTATCCGTTACGAACGATTGCTATTAGTTTAAAAAATTGAAGTGTTCCGCAACATACACCACTCGTGTGGCACTTGTAGGCGGACTCCTCTTCATTTTTAAATCAAGATTTCCGATGCAACACATGAGCATCCGCCTATTTGCAGAGGAAACAGTTACTATTTATAATTTTATATTGCAATTCATTCATACCATAAAATAACAAATTAACAGCGCTATGTAATTATCAGTTTCGAAAAAATAAGAAGCACAAAAATCGTGGGCTATATGTCCCAAAAATCTGTGATCACACAAGGATTGCGAGTTTAAATTCATTCACTTCTGATAACGAGTTCCCGTTTGTCGGAAGGATTTTACTGTTTAGACTTTTCCCGTTAGATACAATTCAATTCCACTTTGCTGTTTCCACAGCAGAAATTCACTATTTATTGTTTCAAGTTCCGCGTCAATGGATATAAATGATAATTCAGCATCCACAATAAACTACATTTAGAACTCGGTGTAACAGAGATCGATTCTTACATTATATTGAAATTGGGGACTTGAGACCTTGATTTAATAAGCAAACTTGTAAAAATAGAATGCCTTATCGCCGTCTCCCGAAAGCCAAGAAATTTTGATAATCTTCACTTTTATAGTTGGGGGAATTTCGTATCATATTATCATTGAATAGTTACTACTAGTAATACAGTTGTTTACATCCTGTATGTGGTGTCCGGTCTGATGAGTGACGAAAATTTAATAACCCGATTGAACTTTTGCCCGTTGGAGTTGTTTACGTATTCTGACAGAAACGTCAAGACGAAAAAAGAACGCAGATGCAAACAATAATATTCCGCTAATCATCGATTGTCGAAGTGTTAAAAAAGATAATACTTGTCACGCATTGAGACATAATGGGCATTTATAAGGTGACCCAAATAAACAGAACCCAGGTAATTAGGATCATATTCTAAAGCAGATAATTTTGTGCAAAGCGCACTAGCTTGCTAAAACTTTCGAGTACAATCATATACAAGTTCAAACGTTAAATGGATTATTCATTTTCGTATACGTAATTGGGAAATTTACGGTTTCAGTTTATGGCGTCCCTTTGTATTTCACAAGAATGATCGCCCTGAACACGACTAGCAACTTTTCACGAAGGAAATAACATCTAAACATCATGGCAGATGTCATCAAACGCATTAGCAATTATTTTGTCCGATGACTTGTCTAATGACATTTCACGTTCTACCGATTTACAAACAAATCCGAAAATAGAATATTTATGATTTCTTAGTTTATACAATAAATAATGCTGTCTGATTTTCATTTTACATTATAAGATATTGCACCGGTCACATTGAGTTTACAGCATTGATAAAAATCTAATTTGCATGGTATTATAAAGCAAATTTCAGAAATTGGCATTATCATACAGTTTGTTATCGTTGACCTAAGGTTTCGGTTTATTGAAGCCGTGATCAGTCCCCTATTAATCGAGAGCATAAAAATTGGCAGTATGATTAATTGCTAATTATATGCCTTGCTCAAAAGTAAACTGGGATAAACTGGGTGAGAAATTATTACTAAGAATACAAAAATAATTTTTCATCATAAAGTAAGCGACACACGTCCCAGATACTCTATATAGAATTTGAACTTGATTCATTTTATTTCAATTTTTAGATTTTAGATTTTAGACTCTAAACTAAATTATGGCGACCATTTACTTCGGTGCAGTTTTAGACAACTGTTGGTGTGTAAATGCGTGATTTGCCCTTGGAATCAATTCTTTTAAATCAGTTTTGAACGCGACCTGAATGTATGTTAACAGATCGGGTGAAACAAAGTTGAAACTTTAAAGCGAAGCCAAAGCACGTTCGACGCCTCTGAATCAATACTAACCAATCCCATCACAGAAATCTGCTAAATCTCCGGGATAAAATGACTCCAATCGATCACAATAATATTGTGCACTTTCGACTGAAGCATTATGTGGATATTTGAATTGGGTTTGTTTGTGCTGTATTTTTGAAATGGCGAAGTAACAATTTACATACAATTAAAAAATATATATATCGAAAAATATGAGCAAAAAAACGGCCTTCAATATATGTTGGGTATTATGGAAAATAATTTAAAAACGCAAGAGCGTAGGATCATATGTATGATCATTCAGCAGACACCTATATCACCAACTGCAATAACACAATACATTGAAAAGTTTTAATTCGCAAATGACTTTCATCTGGAATTATTTAAATCAGATTTATTTTGAAGCAAATCAATAAACATGCCAAATTTTGCTCCGTAAAATTTGTCATAAATCATAAATTCAGCAAAAACTAGCGAAGCTTGTGTGTGTCGCTGTGTGATTAAAATATTTTCGTTTAGTGCACGCTATTCATCATACTTATGTATGCTTATAGTTTGAATTAGAATACTTTATCTCGGAATTACTAATCTAGTTAAGTAGGTGTTTAACGTCTTACATGTTGTTGTTTTTCTACAGTAAAAAATGCGTTTTAGTAGAATCATTTAAACATTTTTCAATACACGCAGTATATTTGAGCGCGAAGACGCTTTTACAACTAAGTACAAACAACCTTTGATACCCAGAAGAGCTACCGATATAATAAAACTTGTGTGGGTGTTGAGAATGGAGCTTCAAGTCTTCAACCATATTTCTTTGGTCAACGCAGGTAATCCAACACTAGAATTGACAGACAATCATGTACGAAATATACTTATTTTTGGAAATTGAATTCTATTCCTAGAACTGTGACTATTCGAATTGTAAAAGCAAGTACATTCTTAAAGAATTATTCGAAATCAAAACCTAAAAAAGATTCATCACTTTTCATTTTCTATCCTCGAGCGCAATTAAGAGTAAATCACTCGCGCCATAAAAATGTTCTCGCGACCTCGAGTCGCTTACAAAATTAAGATGGGGGTCGCGGGTGACAGAGACATAAATAATTGACGATAATCGGCAGAAGGCAGACTGGAAGATTATGATAAGCTGTCACGGTGATTAAATTCAATTTATTTTCAGTATTTTTTGAAGTAATAATACAAGTAAAGTCCATTTTTAATCATTTATGTAACGGTAAAGTGTATTCGCCCAAATTTGAATATGATAAATATTGCAAAAGCATAAACTACGATTGTATTGTCTAGAATTACCTATTGTGATAAAACTTAAAGTACCGGTATAGGGTTTATCAATTTCATTAAAATCGGATAATATTACGAATAAGAAGGAGGCATTTCCAAACTGATGTCCCATGTGAAGCGCAAATGTTGAATTCCAATAAAATAAATAATTTGGAATTGGATGAAGCATGGAAATTTAATCAAGAACACCCTTGCTAGAAACAAATACAACATTGAACAATAAAATGGAGAATTTTTTATCTGAAAAATAGGCAGATTAATTAGGAAAAATTAAGACGGGTGCTGAAGATTAGTATAAAGTTAGTTGCACGCGAGATATACGAGCAATAACAATTTGGTTTCATTCAAAATTCGCGAGTTTGGAAAAACTGCGATGGAGAAGTATAAACCATTGTCCTATCCAAAAATTCACGTCGATCACGAAAAAATATTTTAATTTATATTAAATTGTATAAAAATAACATATGTATGGTCTATGGTGCACTTGCACTCCTAAGATTTAACAACATTCGAAAAATAAAAATGCCAATCAAAAAAGGATTCTTGGGACATTTGAAATACTAAAATTGAATAGAAAACACGCATCCGTAATTGGCTAATCAAATTAGACGAAAAGTATTCTATATTTACAGTTGGCCACAATCCAATAAACGGTAAAAGCACAAGAAATAAATTGAGGCGGTGCCGTTACTATTGTGATCTTACAGCACGCGATTGAAATGAGGTGTTTCTGTAATTACCCTTTGCAATATTAATGTAGCGGTTAGAAAATTACATAAACATCAGAACAACGGGGCCATGTTTCTTGGGGAATGATCTGCTTAATAGGATAATGGAAATCTGGCATCCATAATGCAATAAGATACACACTCCAATACAAATTCAAATTATAGATGGAAGGTGGGTATGAATAACAAAGGTTGCTAAAATAATATAATTGGTTTTTGTTTTTGAGATTTTCAAATAGTAATTATCTTTAACAATGGATAGAAATGCCAGTTCGGCGGTATGTTGTTAAATCCCTCAACCAGAGATGAAAAGGCTTGGGATAAGAAGTAAGGGGTCGGGATTAAATTGGAAGCGGAAGATATTGTTAAATTTATAATTGAAAGATCATAGATTACAATTCCCAACGAAGCCGGAAAACGAAATTTTATGGTGACCATACATTTGAACCCATGTACATTTGAACCCATGTGTATATCCGCGGGTTCAATCTATATGCGGGTGCTAAACCCCATGGGTTAGTGTTAGTATGGGTTCGAATATCCGTAAAACAAAAAAATTTCCATAGGTGCAATAGTATGCATGTGCAGTTGTCGTGGGTTCAAATGTATTGGAACCGAATTTTATATGACGTACCCGCTCCGAGCAAGTCTCTACATAAGCATTCACTGATATGTAGACCGGAAATCTTTCTGGTCCGGAATTGCCAACTCAGTTTATTCCACCCTGGGTAAGATGGTGGGCATGGGATTTGAAACCCGAGATTTCAACCCGCGATGCCATCATAGTGAATTCCCAGTACCGCGACCGCGCACGCATCCTTACAGCGTTTGGGCCTGCTTCAGTGCTTCAGATAAATTCAATTCTTGGTTCAAGAGGGGTCTTGTGTGCATAAAATGCATTCAAAATTATGTTATTCGATCCCATACATATTTCCATGGCATATATTGTTGACAATTCAAAAATTCCCATGAAGTGTCTAAAGTACCCTGACATCCATATTTTTATCGTTTTGCCTCAGTAATAATTTTTCCGCTGTAATAGGACCCAAATCAGCACCGGTTGCTTTCCGTGTGTGCATCTGGAACAGGTGTGTGAAAGAAATATAATAACTGCTTGGATACATGAATCCGCAAAGGCAAAAGTCTAAGCGACAACTTAAGGATTATTTGTTTGGTCAAAGCCACGAGCGAGGTGAACCACGACGCGCATAGGAATAACAATAACCTATTTTGTTTTCACAGATTATACCTCCTACAGGGATAATGCTATTCAATCTATGGAGTAACGCGGACCGAATGATAAATAGTATATTGCGTAGTCATCGCGTTATTTATAAGCGTGGAACGATCATAAAGTGTTAAATTAGCCTAATTAATTAATGGCTCCTACAAAAATACTTAATTACGATGACCTACTGAAAGACGTATGAATGAATTGAAAATTAAAAGATTATATTATTAATTGTCCAGCATAGTCACCTATGCGATCACCAATCTCTTCTGACTTTAATCATTCGGGAATCAATCGGACCGAATAGTCCACCAAATAAGCTGTAAAACGAAAGGAGAAATTTCCGACCCTTCATATATCTTGGTCGGATATAAAATTCAAGTTGTTCTCAGAAATACGAGACTCGTCACTAGTGATATTGATTTTCAACTGAGACATTGCATCCTATTTTGCTGTCGCTAGCACAGATAAATGCGCTATTAATTAATAATGCCGAATCTGTCGATAAAGCGGGAGCATGAAAGTCAATGAGCGATTATCGACACGCCAGTTGTATAAAATAAATTTACTTGAGTCAAACACTCCATCACGAACAGAGCTCTGTGTAAGAAGAAGAACCCATTAATATAGAAAAAGTAATATTTTCGGAAAAGCCGGAATTTTGCGGCTTCGACGTTGCCACTGCGGGGTCACATTCATAATAAAAATTGCTATTGTATTGATAGATTCAGTTTCATTTGCGTCATTGTAGTTAAATTTTGATTGTAGCGGCAATGAATACTTATGCTGTTTTTGCTATTGCGGAGTAATTTTTATACTATTAGTAAAGCGAAAGTGTCTATCTTTTAGGACATCTTTTCTTTTTTGCTTTTCTTGTAGTTTTCCCCTTGTTTAAAAAAGTTTAAAAAAAAGGCACAGAGTTTTTTGTGCAATGAAAATGGGCCGAGAAGGAAAAAGGTTGAGAACCTCTAGTCTATCCGCTAGGTTTCAAGCTTCTGGTGTTATGGAGCCCGTGAGGAGGTTAACTATAATTTATGAAGTTCAACATCAAATTTATAAAAATAAAAACAAAAAACACATTGTTACTCACTGATAGATGTTCCTGAATAAACTGAAATTACCTCATTTCATGATCCGGATGTATTTGCTGCTTTGTATTTAATAAAATATTTTATTAATGCCGTTATTGCTTCTTTGGACAGTTACAGTATTTCAATAAGTAAACAAATTGCTCGCGAGCGCTCCGTTTTTTCTTACGCAGCCCTGGGATTCTGTATGGAGCACTTTCAGAACTTATGCGCTAGGGCTAGGCTATCACAAAGTAAAAGTAATCCTTTTTAAATCTATATTTGGTTGTTCGACTAGTTCAATAAGAAAACAGGTGTATAACAATTTTATTTCAGCCATACGCTACGAATTTTGTTGCTGAAATGATTCAAAATGATAAACAATTACCCGTTTTATTAGGTCTGGTATTTGATAGCGGGCATTTAATGGAATTAAACCATAAAACGCTACGTCTGTGATTTGTCAAGGTGGATTAGCTTAAAAGCGTAACATAATCTCAGGATATATCAGAACGATTAGTCGATTAGTGTAAATTTCTGATGGGAGATACTAATGCCCAATGACGAAAAGGCTATTGTTGAGTGTTATGCGGAGGAAGCATGTGAAATATACACCATCGAATTTTAAATCGGTATAATGGACAATAAATACGAGATAAGTCGCGGATGTAGCAGTTCTACGAAGCAGATCACCACGGGAATCATAAAACAATAGTAATTACTTAAAAGATACTGAGAATGTAAGATTGATCATCGCGTATGCCAATAACTTAATATTGTCGAATTCAACTGATAAACGGTAATCAACCAATCCAATCAGCATAGTTATTACTCCAATCTAAACTTGCTACTTTTGGCATTTGAGTGGTCGCAAAAAAGATTACTCAGATACGAGTCTTCTATACTTCCAAACCTTGCTTTAAGCAAATCTCTTTAAAAGTTGTATGTGTTATTCGATACATTTTGGGGATCAACATTTGTAAAATTACAAAAATACCTAGGTCTTATTTTAATAGAAAATAATCAAAAATGTACTTTTTTTCTCTACAAATTTTAACAATTTTTCTACTATGTTGAATTTTATTATTTTGTTTGCAAAATTTTGATACCAAATAAATACATAGTATCCATTCAAGAATGTTAAACTATTCAATATAAATCCCTACTCCATGAAACGAGCAAACAAGTGGTAATTTTGTTTCAATTTCGGCACGGCAACTTGAAAGCATGAGTATTCGATACTGTTATTTTTTCCGCCAAGTCCAAAAATGGGCATTGAAGTCGTATTGTGTTACATTGGGTGGGGCCAAACTAGCGTTTCAAGTGTTATCATAGGTAAAACAAAAAGTTAAATAGTTTTGACATATAAATTGGGTCTGTGTATGTGCAGACATAGTGGGCAAACAATTCGGAATTTGTATACAAGTATTTTGTCTCATAATTCCCAAATACACACTTTCAGAAATAGTCGTTAAAATGAATATGCAATTAAATTGTGTAGTTCATATTTTATATAGAATTTTGCTGCCTCGGTTTGGGAAATGCACTGCGCTTACGGTTGATTCCATTTTCTAAAAAAATCGTCTCGTGTTTGACTGCAATCTTAGGAATATGCAACCATGAAAAGCGCGTAATTTTACTCCGTTTTCACCAACGCTGTTGTGAGTTAATTTTTCAGTGGTTGGGTCGGCCTTTTCTGCGATAGAAAACATGACCCCCGGCGTCGCTCTTTAATCCGTATCTATCATATTGCCAGTTTTGTTATCACTCTACACAAGCGCAAAGCCTCGCGGTCGCCTTCGAGTATTTACAGATCAACGGACCGTTTTTCAACGAGTTGTTTAAGTGCGACCCCGACCACGACCCCGCGCGTAAAATAAGATTAAGGTTTCCCCGTAAGCAATTAGCGTTGCTCCCTTCAACTACTGACGAGATTTAAAGGATTTGCATAGCTACTTGAAAATAAGAGATGCCAAAAGTCGTCAGTCAACAACAAAAAAATGATGTAAGGTTGCAAGACTAAATTCCTGCTATTTTTGCCAAGAGAAATTGACTTTGGTGCACATAAATAATAGAGGTACACTTTGGACAAAATTGAATGACGAGTTAAAAAAGCGACACATTCCAACAGAGCTGGCGGAAACTAGTTTTTGCATTCGGCTTGAATACATCATATTAAAATGATCAAATTATTTGAATAAAAGTCATGCCACGCCTGACATGCCGTATAATACTCCATGAGGTTAACTTAGGGTCTATTTCTACTCCAGGTGTCAAATGTGTGTTGGACACTTCTATGGGTCCGTATGGCTATCTGTGAAACGTTCATTATTTCGTGTAGCCTATCTATATAAATTGAAAATAAAAACTGCATATATATCGATTTTCAGGTCCCAGAGGGAAATCGAACAATCTTAATCAGTCAATCTCAATGCCAACTGCCAGTTATATGAAACAACTTTTAATCGTAATTTATGAAGTCGCTGGTTAGTATACCAGCGCCATATCTTTAGCGGTTTTACAGATGGTTTAGTTTACAGATGGAATCCAAAAGCGTTAGAAACGTAGTGTGCATATTACGAAAAAAGTTGAAGAATTGTAAACTCAATACCGTAACTAACAATAAGTAATCGAGCTGCCAAAATTCCGCGTAAATGCAGCGAACGAACGGTAAACGCTGAAACGGCTTCTTTGAAATGATATGGAAAAACTAAATTCCAGGCCATTTTGTGATATATTTACCTATTGATTTCTAAATAATTTTGTTTGATAAATTGATGTTGAGTTCTGTTGATAGCGCGCCAGGCACAAGTAACATATAGAAATAAAACTTAGCGACAGATTATCCATAAACTACCAAAATTTTCAGGGGTGAATTTTCAACAACATACCTTCATATACAATCAAGCAAGCAGAAAAACACATGAAGCAATTGTTATTCCCAGCATTATGAATTATTTCAAAAATATAAGACCGGACCAAGTATGTACAAGCAAAAAAAAACTTACAAAAATAATATGATTCATTAGGTGAAAATTGTGTGGCAACCAATCCCGCGATTAAGTCGCCTATTCCAAACGATGACAGACAATAGAAAACTCGGGAGAGACATTAGCCAGGATTATATCCAAAGAAAGAAGAAATAAAGTAAATGAGACACTCGCTAAAAGACAGGTGGGTGCTGTTAAACTATACAGCCATCTGGCTTCATGAATACAAAGGGGCATCATGAGGGATAAATAAAAACTTACTAACAAAGAGAAATATTTACTGAGAAGTGAGAGGTGCCTGAAATGTCAACAAAAATAGGAAATTAAACTAAAATGACAAAATCAATGAAAATTTTCTACTATTAGCTTTAAAACTAACTTGGCAATGACCAGATTTGGTCCAAAAATGGGTAATCTAACTATAATTTAATAATAACTATAATTAACTATAATAAACAAATACACCATGACTATTGCTATTTATAAGAATAACAAATTACAATCGACAATAATATTAATGGTGCCGGTACTTATTATTCCAAAATTATTTAATTTCGATAATTGAATAACCAAATTCTGTAAATAATGTCAGGCTGTCAGCCCTTATTGATGGTTGTTGAAAAATATTCTAAACCATATTATTCTCCACAGGGATTTCTGACTAAACCAATGATTCGCTAGCACAAATAAACGTGGGTGGTCTGATGGTCTCTATCCCAACATGTAATTGAGAAACCTCAAATTAAGTATAACATATTATTATGATGTCATAAGCAATAAGTTGATAAAATCTCAATAAAGTGCAAATGCTACAAAAATATGTGTGGCTCATTCCACTATATTCAAAAAGCATGAAAATCAACATTTAGTCCAGCTGCACTAATCTATCATCATGGGGTGGTTGGAACTTTGCAGTTTGATATAACTTTACATCAACTAAAACATGAACTAAAAGATTGGCAACAGGGATGTTTAATTGAGTATTCAAATACACTCAAAAATTGGTTATTTTCGATACAGTAAATTTTTGATTTCAGAAGTAGTTAAAATATTTTCAATTGAAATTGTGTCATTCGGAGCATTCCATCTGAAATCAAGGCAAAAACTAGACTTCACCTTCACTTCGGACTGAGTAAAAATACAAAACTTTTCAAATGTGGACCACAAGTCACAATGAAGATTAACCCAAGTGAAACACCTTATACACAGGATGCAAGCAATATAAAAAATCCTATTGAAAGCAACAGCAAAAGGGTTAAAAACAGTCACTTACAACTTGTTCTTCGGTCCATTTGCTCTCAATCGTTATTGGAACTGGATTTTTCACAAGAGCGTCGATCGCTTTTCTGGGATTTCCATTGTTTTCATACAGCTGTGATAAAACAATTATGAGTCAGTGAAAATGATAGACAAAGAATACAATTCTTTATTATTTCTTAATTAAGATGTTTACCCAACAAACGAAACATGACAAAAGATAATATAATAAGTTTACAAATTTATAAACCAATAAACCGGGTCAATATTAGAGGGCGTTTAGTGACAAGTCTTGATCCATTAGCAATGAATAGATACAAAAATGTTTAAAATTAAAATATAGGAAGTATCAGAATTTTAAAAAGATTTTCTTCTCAAATTGTCATTGATAATTTTATAATAAAAGCCACTCACCACACGTAATGCATTGATCGTGGTATCATCTCTTGATGCAACTATACATCCTTCCTCTGGTGAAACACCATCACAAACTCCAGCAAAAGCAGCTAAACTCCTAAAGGTATGAATATTTTACACTACCGTAATAACTGAATTACACTAATACCGGTAACTGAAAATTTTGCTATTTTGTCATTTATTCGTTTAGCTATCACCACCTTTGAGATGCATTTGCAGCTTGTACAAAGCCATGTTTTGAGCGAAAATTTGTATATAAGATGCAAATGGAACAGTGTAATTCATCATAATAAAGATATAAAGTGCTGAACACAAGTGCTGCAATCTACTAGATATCCTACCTAGCGGCACGTAGACACATAATCAAGTCACATTTATTGACTTTTGGTTCCCAAGTCATTTCTTCATAAACTCGATGTTTTTCGTATCCACGTTCCGAAAGTGGCATCACATCAGGTAATTCCGCCTAAAATTGAAAAATACTTTTTGTTAAGATAAATTTTCATGAAAAAATATCAAAGCTACAATTGAATGTGAAAATCAAGTACTGAATAAAAAAAGTTCAGTTTGAATCAAATTTGTATTTAATGCCATGCAATCAGTCAAAATTGGGATGAAAACACGTTTGCCATTTTTACGCAGCCTAAATTTAGACATATAATCTGATTTTGTGGGAAAATATCCATCAGAATATTTCAAATCAAAATTAATTACAAAGCAGAATCCACCAATAGATTGCATATATTAAAATCTCATCTCAAATGTATAACATCAATATATCTAATGTCCGTTGGGCTACACAACTACAATATGAGTTGCATATAATCGCAAATAATGATATGCATAAAAAATGGCAAAGAGGTCTCTGGCAAATGAGAGAACAATAAATATAATCTTGTCCTGATTATTGTGGACATGTAAAAAAATTAATTTACATTTAGATAAAAATAAATTAAAAAAAAAAAAAAAAGCACACAGGAGCACCACTGGCATATGATCATTAATAAGATATGATGATTTCGTGACACTTATAATAAAATAATTTATCTATAAACGACATATTTCGTTTTTGGTAAAAAGCAAAATTTGTTTTAATAAAAGCCTAATGTATTATATATATCAGTATGATACTAAACATCCCTCAATTTAATAACAGTATAACGAATACGATGCAACATTAAATTTTATTTCATTTTCAACAATGTGCAGTAAATTATTATGAATGGGATAATAAAAGATAAAATAAATCATTTACCACCCTACTCCAAGCAGACAGCTATATTCAAATCAAAATAGCAGTTGAGGGAAAGATCAGCCTTATAGTCACATTTTGAATCATGCAATATTGATTGGATTATTTCCTATGTAATACATAGTTGTACACTACTTAAAGAGGTTTATTGTTTAAAATTCTGTTCAAACTTTTTGTTCAGCATTCATAATGTTGTCATTATAGACAAAAACACATCAATTCTTGCTGGTTTGTCTATTAAATTTGAGTTATTGCTCTCATCATACCAAGACTAGACTACGATAAAATTAATTCCACATAGCTCATATTTTTAAACAAAATTTAAGAGGTAGGGGAATCCAAATAAAACTGTTCAAAATAAAAGTTTTCGGGATATTTCAGACTTTCGGCATAGACATTTCTGGGCGCTCCAGAAGTGTATGTACCAATATGGAGGTAACTAATTTTGTTCGCCTACTTTACATCAAGTTGTGTAAAGGGACTGAAACCTATGGGCAGGGGGTATATTCACAAGGCTAACACAGACAGTCCCCGAACTCGTAATAGAACTAAAATAAGGAAAATCGAAATAAAATTATTGCTTATTAACACTAACCTGGTATATATACTACGGAAGTAACCATTTTTGTCACTAGGGTACACTGACAGTAAATGGAGAAAAATAAAATATTAAGAGTTATCCAATTAATCATAATGCAAAGTGAATTAATGAAACAAGTTGATCAAAGTAATAGCTTGAACTTTCTATAATATTTACTAAAATCAATAGGATTTTAGACTAAAGTTGGAATTGATGAAATCACAGTTTTTCACCATATCTATTATTCTACAAATAGAGTATAAACTGAGTATAAGGTGATGAATAAAATATGACAGTCAATGCGAATTCATCAAATATTTTTGAGATTTTTCCTGTTTATTAAGTAGAATATTCGAAGTAATGATATTACAGGGCGTGCAGAACAAATTTACACAAGAGACAGCTTGTGTGCATTGGGAAAACATACTCTAGATAAGAACATGAATTATAAACGACCAGAACGTGACACTTGAAAGAGAAATCAAATTTACTCAATCGTCTATGGCACAATTTACTATGATATAAAATAATGAGATTCAGAGGTCAGAAGAGATCACTTGACACGCTTTATGACAATATCAGAAAGACGAAAAAGAAAAAATTTTACAGTGATTCATCAGTAATTGTAATTGATCAAATACCAAAATGGAAAATCAGCTGTCGATAAATGTGGAGTAATCTTGATGTTTTAGTGTTCAAAAAGTTGCTTAGCAGTAGATAGCAGAAAAATCAGTTTAATATACTTAACAAAAAGAAAAAAGGCAAAGCCTCTGTACAGCATCATAGACATCATGTAAAAAGAATAATAAGTTAACGAAGAACGAAATGTACCCTAATAAACAAAATGCATTCATGCCAGTGCGATCTGTGTCCAATCATACTTTACACTAAAAAGGATTTGCTCCAGCAGTTCTTTATTCTTAGAAAATAAATCAGTAAGCTACTGCTACTATCAATACACTACACCTATCAAATCTATCAGATTTTAAATAATTCTACTCGTCAACTGCAAAGCTCTCATTCACTACTGTATTTTGATTCAAGTTACATAAACTGATCTTTGTCGGTAGGCCATTGTTTTGTCATTGTGACAGTTAATTTGCTGTTATTACACTATGAATGCGCATAGCAATCAACAAGGTTCTGATATAATTTCTAGCAAATCAATCATTCGAATCGACTAATTGAAGTGCCCGGTGTAAGAACCTCTAACCCTAAAATAAAAATAGGGACGTTTCTTAGAAATAAGGCATTATGACAGCCCTCATACAACGGCATCCTTAGAAAATTAAACTACATGAAAAAAACATACTTTTTGAAATATCCCTCTCATACTAGCATTCCACTGATGGCTAGGTCCAACTGTGGTCTCCCCTGAGGCACTTGCCAATCGTCTGCACAAAACAAAACAAAAAAACAGATTAGATCAAAGATAATAATAGGAAAGGTAAATCCTCTACGAAAATGGCTGAAATTTGTTAAATAATGAGATTACCTGGTCTCTGGATTGTAGCTCAGAATAAAGAAGAAATGATCTGGTCTTAGTTCGAAATTCTTGATCTCTGAAATGCTTCCATATTGACTAATTTCACATTTACCTCTAAAAATGCGAAAATTGTTTTCAGGCAAATATATGTGAGTAAGAAGCTAAGTAATACATTTTCGATGTTTCAAAACAAAGTTTTAAAAAATTAAAAATTAAAACCAGTTTTTAATAATGTAAATTTTTAACTAAAAAACTCAGCATATTGCTATGAAACAGTGATTATGTTAAAACAAAGGACTAGGGTTAACAAATAAGGGGAATTTAACCCAAAAGGAAGAAAATTGCTGACTGAGAAAAAGTTGAAAACAAATTTATTTCAATTTTTGAATACTTTGGTAAATATCGCTTCAAACTACGATTAGGTAGAAGCTTAACAAATAAGGGCATCATGCTTTGTCATTATTAGTCGAGCAGAATTTTCGAATGTCAAACTACCGGTATTTGAAAATCAATATCTCTTAGAAGGGACAATCTAAACTCATCACACCAACCAGTGAATCATACAAACAACAAAGTTAAACCAAATAAGACCTTATTAAGTCTATACACCTGTTGTTGTCTGGATCTATACAATATACAAAATACTTGAATTAGCACTTGAACAAACTTCAGCATTTATTTTTCAGAAATATTGCTATCATTCATTTCATTGCAAATAATTAATAACAGTTAGTCAAGTGTGATTACATGGTAAATCAAGTCAAAATATTCAAATTTTCATAGGAACTAGTCTGGTAGAATTTAAAATATATCAGGAAAAACTTTTCACCTGAGGCATGAGATAGGATATGTATCTGTTGTCTCGAGATCCGAGATAAAAAGTTCTCGATTTGCCACATCTGGTTTCATAATGAGTTCTTTGACCTTTAAATCATCTGAAAATAATATTCAATTTGTTTTTAAACAAGATAAAATATGTTAGCTGTCAGAATCAGTAATATATCAACTTTCCGCGGAAAAAAATATGGTAGTTTAAAATTTGGAAACAGCAATTATGGTAAAATGATTTCAATGCATAGCCATTCAATGCATAGTTATTAAAGGAAAGTTCGTTTTAACAATTTTTCATTTATCAGCAGTACATACGGTAGGTCACATGAACAATTGTGCCAAAATCAGGAGTGCCATTTATGAATCCAACAAAAATGAAAACACCAGTACTCTTGTCACAAAGAATATAAAAAAAATCGAATCACATTTATATTTATAGTCAATAAACTCAATAATTTTTCAGTATGTTTCCATATACATGGAAATCTACCAACCCAATATGTGAAATTTGAAAATATTTGACAGTTTATAGTATGACCTATGCGCAAGACAACCATAAATACCACAAGTTATGCTTGAATATTATAAATTAGTAATTTTATTTATTAACAAGTAGGCTATGAATTGTTTCCAATTACCATGACAAATTGACTATCCCACAAGGTAATATTTCTGCTCACATGCATTGATATAATATACTAACATGTGTTAATTATAGGTATTGATGTTGGTTGGCTATAAGAAATGCAAGCTCTTACATACAACATAAAAGATAAGTACCGTAATAGATTTGATAGTGATCAGCACATTGGGAAGTGACCGGAAATTGTCAAATTATTCTAAAAATAGATTCAAATTTGGAATATCATATATTTTTTAAATTAGAAAAGACAGACCATCGCATAATCATATCTAGATTGAATTTTGAGAATGTAGAAAAACGTATTGTTTTATTTAATTTTGTTTTGAGAACTTAGATGAAGACTATTATTGATTTTGAATGTATTTCAACATTTGATTCGTTGGATATCCCCGCAACTCCATATTTATATTTGTTACAGATAATTATTAAGTCACCATTCACCAACTAATCTGAAAAAACTTGAGTCTTGGCAAAAAATTGGCAACAGAATAAATGTAACTTATTTATGCCAAGTTTTCGATACAGTGAATAATAAAATTGACATCAAGATTTGGAGTGAAATAAATGATCATGATTGTGTAGTCATGAAAAATGATAAATATCATTGGAATAATATAGTGACTAATGACTATGTTTTAATAATCAATCATTACTGGATAGTTTCCAATAATCCAATTTTCCAATAAAATAAAATTTGATAAGCTCAAAAATGTCATCAAGGAGTCTATTTAGAATACCGTTAATAAGAAAAAATACAATAAAATAATAACTTGATCATATGCATTCATTGAGTTTAATTAGGTAAAGAGCAACATCATAACGGTGTATATCTTTCACATGAATGGAATTTAAATAAAGTTAATTAACACCTAATCCCTAGAGAAGATTAGGTAGTCCGATACTATAATGCACAAATTATTGTTTACGAAACAACATAATTATAGCTTAAACATAATGAGGAACAAAGTAAGCTGAACTAAAATGGATTACTTTTTAGAAAGTAGTTGAAGTATTTTTCTAAGAATGGTAATTGAAATATAGCAATTGAAGAGATACATTCAACAGATGTAAAATAAGTGTTTAATGATTTTGTTAAAAAGGTGCTGATACCAACATACAACAATTTAAATAACAGTGTAATACATGGAAATCATGCATAATCAGATTCTATTTCAAGGGTATGAAAATATTGTTTACGAGTATAATTGATCCACCAATGCCTGACAAAATATAACATTTAGGTTATGATAAGGCAGCAAAAAATATCATCATCGGGATTTTGCAGAGAAAGATTTAAAAAACATAAATACCAAAATATCATTTTATGTAGAATTTAAATAAAAACTAGAAATCTAATTTACTTTCAGAAAATTTTAGAACAGAACCAAAAACTAGTTGAAATTCCATTTAAATTCCATTGCAGACAAAAACTAATGTACAACAATTATTTAATAAATGTAATCCAACTGATTATTCCATTTATCAAATTTCACTCCATGATTATAATCGTGATTCATAATTCGAACTTAAAATCGGGCCTCGAAATAGGCTTATAAGCGATACTCTTAAAATATTTTAATTTTACATTTTCATTTTTTTTTCATTTATAAGAATTTAAAATGGCATGTACTAGCAGTTACTCCAAGAGTAATAAATAATATTGATTTCCTATAACATTGACTATTTGATTTGAAGAAGGATATTAGTATTAGTGTTGATCCTATAATCAATCACGATGAGAAACCCACAATAAGTACAGTATTAGACCTAAATTTATAAAACCGTTTGTAATATCTGTATCTAACAAATGACAAACAGGGTAACACTGTGAAAGCAAATGTCTATTGAATTGCTGTCATAAATTAGTGAGACTCAATTTGGTATGGTACAATTCAAATGATGATTGAAGACATATAACCATCCCTTTTCCTAACTAATAAATAAATCAGTCAAGGCCATTGGAAACCACACACTCAATTTCCCATTCACTTCAATAGAAATGATTTCCGCAAAAATATGTTGACACAGTGAACAATATTATTACAATGTCCTGTTCTTACAGACTTGAATCCTGAATCGTTTATATCACAGGTAAATAGAGGCGAATGGGTGAAACAAGATACTACCTAAACATGGAGGTGTCTGGTTTTATTTGTTACTTGTGCTTTTATCGCCTAACACAGAAAAAAGACTTATTGTTCAGTACTTAACCATGTTTTTCAAACAATCTATAACATTTGTATCTATATATTTAAACAATAACAAATGAGAATAATACAATTAAGATTATTTAACACGAATGTTCATATAATATCACCACCGGTACTTTGGTATATAATCGACAAGGAAATTTGTAATCAATTAACGTAAATAGACTCAATTACAATTGCAGATAACGAATTTCCTTATTGGTCTAAAACTTAAGGAAATTTTAAGATTAGGATATGTACCGGTACCACATATTATAATTAGAATTAATGACTAGAAATTAACATAAAACTTTGTGTGAGACATTGATGAAAGCTGACTGTTAAAAATATAATGTTCATGTATGGCAGGGCAAGGATTAAAAAGATTTTTAATCTTTTTTATTGGGGTTTTGACAACATCGGTCAACAATTTCTACTTAGTGGGTGATTAAGGCTAAAAGATTAATAGCTTGATCTTACAAATTATGAAACCATAATAGATAAAGAGGTCCATTCCCATCAAAATCTACTTAACGAGAATTTTGAGCCCAATTAGACAACTCGTTGAGTTGAAAAAGTGCTTGAGGAACTGCCCTGTGTATTGATTTAGTGGCAGGCAACACTCGACTCCACAAACAGAAATTAGAAATAAGTTTCTAGCATGGATGAGTACCTACCAACTTGGTTATAGCGATCCTTGACCAGCATCTGATAGACTAAGTCAGGCACTTCTGTAGGTCTGTAGTACCACTTGACTGCTACAATAGCGTTGTCCCGTTTGCTCTGGGAAGAAAATTTGGTCCAACAATAAACATATGATGAAATGAAGTGTTTCAAGAGTGAGCATTGGGAATTGTTATAAAAGCAAAACGATTATAAATGCTTTCTCAATACCAAAAATCAATAAATAGAAATTAAGTCAACAAGGGTTAATAAACGGCTGAACAGGAGTCACTAAATTGTTCAAAAATTAGAAATATTCGTAAGTCAGCCCTTTCCATTTGAATAGAATTAAAATTTACGTACAAGAATATTTCATAGGATAATTATTCAGTATTTCATAGTTTCTTATCATTTTTCAACTAAACAAAATATGGAACTAAAATAGCCAAAAGAACATTAGCATTGGGCATATATTATGCTCCAATTTTCGAAAATACGATTAAGTACCCGAAATTTTACACAAAATTATTCTCTCTAAACCTGATTTAAAATCTAATCAACTGAAGTTTGTGAATGAGCAGCATAATTGAAGAATTAAAGATACTTACCACCTTAATTTCTTGTATGGTACAGATGAAATATGGGTTATCTGGTCTTTCAGTTGCCAAATAAGCGGAATCTAAAAAAATAGGAATACAAAAAGAATAAAATTCATCTGTTTTACAGAGTCACTATAATTGAAATCTTAGCATTTGTAGTACATACATATGAAAATATTTTTATAAGATTTTAAAACATTTCAAATAAGTTAAAATAACAGAAACGAAAATTGTTAATTAAAAGATTTCATTTTATGTTCAATTTATATAAAATTGTTAGGAAAATCCTAGAAGGAAGCAATATATGTAAAGCATGATGTATTAACATTAGCAGATTGAACAGATATGGATGGATCAATTTGATTACTTTACAGTGCAAAAAGTCAGAAAGTTAAACAGAACAAAAACAAGAGTACTCTGGTAGTGTGTGTACCAGATTAGGTCTAGTTCATAATTTTATTCCAATTTTCCTTATTTTGATTATACTACGAGTTCGGGGACTGTCTGTGTCTGTGTTAGCCTACAGCGCTCCAGAAGCGAGTGTACCAATATGGAGGTAACTAATTTTGTTCGCCTACTTTGCATCAAGTTGTGTAAAGGGACTGAAACCTATAGGCAGGAGGTATGTTCACTTGGCTTACACAGACAGTCCCCGAACTCGTAATAGAAATAAAATGAGGAAAATAAATCGGAATGAATTTATGGCCCAACCCAAACCTGGTACCCACATTACAGGAGTACCAAATTATCTACTGAGAATTTATGTATTTTTATCACAATTTGGGTTATCCCGAGAAAATTATAGCTTTAAACATTCCGCTAGTCTTATCAGTGATATTGAAAGATTCATAATATGGCCAATGAATTTTAAAGTATGGCATATAATTTACCCATAGTAGCCAATGAATTTTAAAGTATGGCATATAATTTACCCATAGGTCTGTAGGTGACATCATCCTCTGTTGTGTATTCTAAAACATCTCCATTTGCAGCTCTAATCACTCTTTCACTTTGTCTTTTCTTTGATGTATCACTTGTTCCCGTTTCACAATCCTTATTTGCATTGCCAGAAGATGATTGATTTTTGCCATTGTCTGCATTTTCCTGTTAAATGTTTATCACTATGAGCAATATACAGAAATTATTAGGCTACATTTTTTGGATACCTGGTAATTAAAATCATTATCCATTGGTTACTCGGGATGTCCAAAATTATCGATATGAACAAAATTTCTGAGAATCTCAATAATCAAAATTAATATTTTTTTCCCGCTTTTATCATTTTTCCAGCAAATCATGTTGCTTTATTAATTAAGTGATTTAATGGTATTGCTACACAATAACACAAATATATTACTCGAACATTTAATCTGACCAAAGTCATACATCCTCAGTCAAACATAACTCAACTATGAATTGCTGTGACTTGCTACCGCATCCTTCACATGTAATTCTTGCTTCACATGTATACGGATCCACTAAGTAGTTGGTCCTATAGTAACCCAATTGATAGCATATAAAATTATGATATGTCAAATTCATGAAGTGAAAACATTTGAATAAGTGAAATGAATTCAATTCGAATATTTGGTGTCAGAAAGAATTTTGGAATATCACACAATTGAGAATCAGACAACCTCAGTTGTTTTAGATATTGTAATAATATGATTTACATATAACACAACATGAGAATACAACGCCTCAAATTAGTTTGGATTTAGGACAATTCATCTTCAAAAAAACTACACATAGCAGAACCAAAACTCTTTAAGATTTCTATTGCAGTCGGTAATTTCAAATATCCAATGGTTGCAATATGATGAAGCATGGGAGTATATTTATCACAATGCCAAATATGATAACTCAATAATCAATATTCCTATACTCCTTCCTTGTAAAAACATGTAATGTTTATGAAGCAGGTACACATCAGGTAGAAATTACAGAATTATGTATTTTTGTAAAATTGTATACAATCACTGCATGCTGGATAGAGTGTGAAACTATCATGTTAGGTGCAGATATAATAGTTATTAAAAGTCAATATTAAAAAAAATACACTACCCTTGAAATTAATGATTTTCATGCATCGTGCAATTTTTAGAGAGATTCAAATTTTACAGCAACAGCAGCAGTAATATCGAATGACCAAACTAATTACAACTTTATGATCACAACATAGTAAGGTTAGGTATTGCATAAATTCTGAAATCACACATTAACTGTAAAATTTTACCTTCTCTCTATCCTGGTTTGAAGTACTCCTTGTATTTCTTCTTGTACCATGATCTGATGACCCTTGTTTTCCTGATGTAATATCCATGCCACTGATTATTATTTATCCAAAAGCAGGCTGTATACGACTATCTGACTCTACCGTATCAGTATACAGGGAACAGTACCAGCACATTACTCACCAAATGCTATAAGAGTATAACATGTATTTCAACCTCTAGGCTTTGTTTAGCAGTTACATACACTGTCAAAATACAAAAAGTGAACGAATTTAATTAATTTAAAGTCTGAAAGTGTAGGCACATATCTCCCACCAGCATAGATACGGTCTGACTGTCTGACAGTACTGTCCAGTGTCCTCGGTATGGTAATTAAACCCTGAAAAAATTAATTATTACAGTACGCCTAATAGACTAGCCTACTATCAGACTATTGAGAAATTATAATTTAACATGAAAATTGGGGTCTGGTATAGTATAGTACCGTACCACATGCACTTCTAGTTGGCTTAGCTCAACAATTTTTGCATATAGGCTAGACCCAAAATTTGCTGACCTGAAATCTCGAAAAAGGCATAGCAGTACAGCAGTAAAAATACCACTGCTACATAGACTACAGTGCTGATATCAGCAGCGGTAACGGTAACCAAGTAATCACAAGACACATGGCAGTATGACAGAGTACAGGGGGACGGTACCGATGCCCTACCAGTTCATCTCAAAAATCAGCCAGTTATCGACAAATAACTCAATGATGAAAGTGCAAAACGCAATACAACGAGAATCTAAACGCTTGTTGAGTTGTCCGTCAGCCGTTAGCAGCATAGAAAGAAAGATAACCTCGCAGGCAGACCGCTCCGAGTGAATTAAAATGTTATTAAGTTTGTTTGTTTTGTTCGTCTACTATCTATGAACTCCAACGCCGCACCAGCGCCCTCGTCTGGAATGATATGCAAATAATATCATGGTTAACTGAATATTTAGTTAACCATGATAATATCTTGTAAACATTTCATCCCTCATTCAGTTTGCGATGTTTACAAGACAGTAACGGTATGGATGTTTCCCCGACCCTTATAAAAATTCTTCCCATACTTCAGTGTGACAAAAAACGTATGCTTATTTTAAAACGAAAACGAGACAATGTTTAAAACCATCTTGAATATCTGTCTGAGCAAAACAAGTGTCTGAGCGGTCGCATAAATTTCAATTGTTACCACATTGTTGAGTTATTGCTGATTGGCCATTGTTACGTAAATAAACACGGAGATCAATGCTCGGGGAAACATCCAATTAGATCTTAGCTATACTCGCAAACAATTAACTAAAAGTGATACACATTGCTATGCTTCTGGTTTGTCTATTGATTAAACCGTAAATATATGATTAAACTTTAGTCTTCGGTAGACTGGTCCTCTTTCACTGGTCACTGAGAGATGATTGATCAGAATCATTCCATCATAATGTAGAAGTACCAATGCTTTGTTTTTCCAGTTTTCTGTTTGTTGATTAGATAATTAAAAGAGCTGATGCACATTCATTTCTTTTTAATTGATAAAGTTGTCGCTCATTACAGCAAAAAAAACATTAACGTACTTTTTCAGATGACGACTGTAATTTTAAAACTTGCATTTGTAAATATTCGGATTCTCATTATCTCCACAGTGGTTCAGCTGAAAGGGATTATGGGGGTCGCTTTTCCTTAGCTTGTAATAAAGAAAAAATGCCAAAAAATGGATATTTTTACTTATCTATATCAATAGAGTAACGGAATAAAAATTTCCGCTCCAATAAGCTGGAAGTATAGATGAGGATATATATATTAGGTTTGCTAATGTACAATCGTACTTATCAATGAATTTTCAATTTGATGATGTCAGCTTAATGACAATGAATACTTGTTATATATTCATATCTTGCCATGGAAAATTGCCCTATTAAATTATATATCCCGATCTTGACATAAAATCTTGCCAAAAGAATATAACCTTATTTACATCATTTAAAAAGGGAGTAATCGCTATTCACACTGCAATAATCATGATACCTTTTTTCACTTTCCAGGGGCATATTTTCCCAGTACAAAGTTTCCGACAATAAAATCGATACAGATTGCACCAAGATTTATAAAAAGAGGAACGCTGAGACAGTAATTCAGAACTAAATGCACACGCTCATTGGCAAGTGCAGTTTTAGGTATTTTGCGACGTCTGAAACTGCCGCAAAGCCATGGCGGGATTTCCAAAACATGGCCGCTATGGTCAAATCATGGCGGCTAACTTTTTAGCTGTCACAAACGTGAGGCGGGGTACCACGGCAGCAACTGAAACTGCCGCAAAGCCATGGCGGGATTTCCAAAACATGGCCGCTATGGTCAAATCATGGCGGCTAACTTTTTAGCTGTCACAAACGTGAGGCGGGGTACCACGGCAGCAAATGGAAAACCATGGTGGGTAAAATTGTGCTGCTACAAACCAAGGCATGTAGGCTGTAAGGGCAGGATTTTCTCCTGATGGTGTCAAACTTTGGGTAAGTTGGAACGTTTTCGGTTAGGTTTCAGGTTTAGGTAAATATAATTTCGCATGATAAACTAAAATCTGGTACATGACTTTGTGAATATACTGGTAATAGCGCTATAAAACCATGGCAAGAGACGCCGCGGTTCATTCGTGACATGAACCGTCATGAAGTGGTAAGAACTGCGCCTCCTCGGCAGACGCTTAACAGGCTGATTTGAGATAATATGCCCTGGGGGCAAACAAGCTTGCTTTGCATGATCGAGAAGATAATACTAGTCCAGCTGAGTTTGTTTGGCATTCGTGTAATGGGCTACTTTGTAAAAGACGAATAACTAGAAAACTTTAGATACTCAGTCTACCTGTAAAAGTTATAAGAAGAATATTCAATGTGGCCGCTTTGTTAAGATCGCGAGGCATCTTCATGCACGAGTCCAAAAAACCACAAGACCGAAACTGATCGTTATATTTGGAGCTTGAAAATAACCCAATCACAATCAGCTATAGCCTATAGAACTAATCAACTTGTACTACTTTGTCTAAAAGACTTGACGAACTGACGAATATTTTTTATCAATTCAAAGTCGAGTCCTAATTAAGATATCAATCAATATTGTTATTTATTTTAATTTAGACGTCTTTTGAGTGTTATAAAAATGATCTCGAGAAGAGATCAAAGAAAGCTAGTTGGATGGTTTTTTCTCGTAATGCTATTTCTATGTGCGAATTATTTTTTCAAAGAAAAGATACTGTCCATCCAAGTGTTTAACAAACAAACTTCAGGTGATTTCAAAAACGCTGCCAATAAGAGATTTGTGCAGAATGATGTTATAGCAAACTTTGCCAAATCCCCGTTGGTGAAAAATGCGAGATCAAGCATCGTCGTATACAACCGCGCACCTAAATGTGGAAGTAGGTCCATGATGTATGTGATATCAGAACTTGCGATAAGGAACAACTTCACCGACTACCAATCAAAGAATTATTCTGCAAGAAAACTCGGAGGCGAAGAGTTACAGCATCAAGTTGATAAAATAGCTTCTTTGCGGCCTCCCGTCATATACAATAGACATCTAAATTTCATTGATTTTCGAAAATATGGCTATAAACAGCCCATATATATTAATTTAATTAGAGATCCACTAAGTAGATTCGTTTCTCATTATAATTACATGAAATATGGCGATGAAGTGGTAGAAAGAAAAATGCCAGAAAAGTTGAAAGAGGATATAAACGAATGTGTGATGTTGGATCACTTTATTTGTCGCGTAAATCTCGCGCTCTACGAATGGATTTTTTTCTGCGGGATGGAAAGTACATGTAATGGTAATACCAAAGATCGCGAGAGGAGATTTGAGATTATAAAGGAACACATCGAGAAGGAATATCTCATCATTGGCATAAGCGAAGAGTTCGAAAACAGTTTGAAACTTTTTGAGATAATATTGCCTGAGTATTTTACTGGGGCTTCAGATATCTGGAAAAGGCGCAATGAAACGCGAAGTAAAACAGCTACAAAAAAGCACGATATACTAACCGAGGAAGCAGAAAACAAAATGCGAAACGTTAATCTTGTTGACTCATACAGACTTTATAACATTGTGAAGAAAAAGTTCGATCAACTAAAAGAAAAGTATGGAATAAAATAAAGTTTAATATTATATATTGCATTACCATGACCTAGAGCAGGGATCACCAAACTACGGCCCGCGGGGCAGATCCGGCTCGTGGCGTCCTTTCATCTGGCACGCAATAACACTAAAAAATAGGGAATTTTTTTCCAAGGAATGTTTCCCCGAGCATCGACTCCCGTGTTCAATTCGTAACATTGGCCAATCAGCAAGGTGTAAAAAGTGACGTCACAATAGACCCTTTCGCATCCGCTCAGACACTTATGTCACAAGGACATATTTTCAGTCGTGGTTTCCAACAATACCTCGTTTTCGCGATTTTCAATGCTATTTGTTAGTTTTTAGTCGTGATTCAGAGATTTAAGTATAAGTCAATCATCCTTTTTAGGAGTTGTAGTTTAATAGCAGTAATCAAAAATTGTCAAGGAATAGCTGTGATAAAATAGGCTAAAATTCTCTACCGGTACGCAGCGTTTTCTGCGAAGGATGCTCTCGTTGCGTGTGCTTTTGGCGAAACTGCTGCTGTGTATGTTTCTCGTGCTAAAATAAACGTCGAACGAGTATTCTGCGCTAATAGTACAAGTTTCGTTAACTTTTGTACTGCTTACTTGCGGATATTCATGACAGCAATTGTTTTACTAACAGCTAACCTCAGGATAGTTGTCGAGAAATCTTGTATATATATTTGTTTTGCTATGATGTTCTTGATCAAAATGCTGCGATATAGAATTTAATATTCAAGGCTTCAGAAATGTAAAATTGATATTGTTGAATAAATTGAATGGATTTCCCAACTTTTGAGAATTTATTTTATTGCATTGACAAAAATATTTTTCCGGCCCGTTTCAACACAGTTTGAGTCATACCCGGCACGCGGTCAAAAAAGTTTGGTGACCCCTGACCTAGAGTAATACATTTTTGGGCGCTCCAGAAATATGTGTACCCGCCGTATTAATGCGGATTCAGTAACTCATAACTAAATATACACGCTCGATGGCGGCTGAATACGTCGATTTGCGATAATATGCCCTGGGGGCTAACAAGGTTGCTTTGCATGATCAAGAAGACATGCGATACTAGTCTAGCTGAGATTGTTTCGCATACGTGTAATGAGCTACATCTTTGTATAAGACGAATAACTAGAGAACTTTAGATACTCAGGGCAGGCTACCTGTAAAAGTTATAGGCAGGATATTCAAAGGGGCCGCTTTGTTAAGATCGCAAGGCATCTTTATGCACGAGCCCAACGAACCACAAGGCCGAAACTGATCGTTATATTTGGGGCTCGAAAGTACCCAATCAATTATATAGAAATGATGAACTTGAACTACTTCGTCTAAAAGACTCTAAATAGGTGACGGATTTTTTTATCATTTTAAAGTCAAGCCCTAATTAGGATATCAATCAATATTTTTATTTATTTTTATTTAGACGTCTTTCAAGTGTTATAAAAATGATTTCAAGGAGAAATCAAAGAAGACTAGTTGGATGGTTTTTACTCGTAATGATATTTCTATGTGCGAATTATTTCTTCAAAGAAAAGATACTGTCCATCCAAGTGTTTAACAAACAAACTCCAGGTGATTTCGAAAACGTCGCTAATAAAAGAAATGCGCAGAATGATGATGTGGCAAACTTTGCCAAATCTCCGCTGGTGAAAAATGCGAGATCAAGCATCGTCGTATACAACCGCGCACCTAAATGTGGAAGTAGGTCCATGATGTATGTGATATCAGAACTTGCGGTAAGGAACAATTTTACCGACTACGAATCAAAGAATTATTCTGCAAGAAAACTCGAAGGCGAAGAGTTACAGCATCAAGTTGATAAAATAGCTTCTTTGCGGCCTCCCGTCATATACAATAGACATTTAAATTTCATTGATTTTCGAAAATATGGCTATAAACAACCCATATATATTAATTTGATTAGAGATCCACTAAGTAGATTCGTTTCTCATTATAATTACATGAAATATGGCGATGAAGTAGTAGAAAGAAAAATGCCAGAAGGGTTGAAAGAGAATATAAACGATTGTGTGATGTTAAATCACTATATTTGTCGCGTACATCTCGCGATTTACGAATGGATTTTTTTCTGCGGGATGGAAAATACATGTAACGTTAATACCGTATATCGCGAGAAGAGATTCGAGATTATAAAGGAACACATCGAGAAAGAATATCTTATCATTGGCATAAGCGAAGAGTTCGAAAACAGTTTGAAACTTTTCGAAATATTATTGCCTGAGTATTTTACTGGGGCTTCAGATATATGGAAAAGGCACAATGAAACGCGAAGCAAAACAGCTACAAAAAAGCACGATATACTAACCGAGGAAGCAGAAAACAAAATGCGAAACGTTAATCTTGTTGACTCATACAGACTTTATAATATTGTGAAGAAAAAATTCAATCAACTAAAAGAAAAGTATGGGATAAAATAAAGTTTACTATTATATATTTCATGACCTAGGTCAGGGGCGGGCAGCCCCTGGCACGCGTGCCAAATTTGGCACGCGAGCCCATTTATTCGGCACGCGAGCGAGGCCTCGGAAACGAGATCATTCTCCTTCAGATAAAAAGATTCAAGACTCTGAATTATCTGATGAAACTCGGTGTTCATTAATTCATTATTGTTTGTTAACAATCCGTTATTTAAACTCTTTTTGTACTTTCATGACATATGGCAAATATATTATAGCGTAACAAACGTAATAAATTTTGTCGAGAAGAGCACAGCATTCATTTGGATACATTCTAACGTAATATAGTTCGTCTGTGCAACCCTTTTTCTTCAATTCTGCTTGATTTATGAAGTTGTACACTCATGTAGGCTACAGCTCATGTTGGTTAGTGGTAATTGCTATCTTACTGTTATAAATTGATTTCGAAAGAAATATAAGCGATCAGGGAAGGGAATACAAGAGAAACGTGCAGAAAACTAACTATTGCTTGATTGAGATGCCATTCCAGAAAATTCTTCGTGTCCTAAAAACTTTGCAACTGCATTACTTTCCTTGTTTTTATCTACATATGCTTGTTAATCTGTTTTCAGTTATGAACATTATTAAGTCTCGTATTAGGAGTAGCCCGAAAGATGAAACCAGTAGTTCGGTAAATTTAGCCGATTTTGGCACACGAGCCGAAAAAGGTTGCCCACCCCTGACCTAGGTCATGGTGGTCCAAACCCAGGCCCGCGGGCCACATGTGACTAGGGCTCCCAACCGTCCTTTATTTCAAAGGACAATACTTTAATTAAGCTTTTCGGTCCTTGTCCTTTTTATCATTTAGAAAAGATGCTATTGTCCTTTATTCTTTCCAACGTCGTTTTGCCCGATAGTTATAGCACTGTGCTTAATATTGTTCCGTTCTTAAAAAATTGCCTCCGTTCATGTATTTGCAAGCTGGTAATTATTCTTTTCAATTTTGCTTTGGTCCGGCTCAAATAGCCAAAGAAATAACAATTTTATTAACATTGTTTGGGTCAATGTTGAATAAACATTAAATGAAAACACATGACGATTGTTTTAATGTATCCTTTTAGCTTGTAAATAATTTTCATTTCATTGTTTCATATTGTTCTTTCCTGTAATTTACAAAATAAATGATGACGGTAATCTGTGTCCTTTATTGAAACTTTTCATAGTTGGCAGCCCTGCATGTGGCCCGCCGCTTCATTATCTGTGGCCCGCGTCGGATTCATGCGAGAGTAAACAAAAATTGCATTTGGTGTTGTTTCGTCATAAAAATAACCATAAAAGTTATTTGACATATTGTTACATCACTAATGTTGGCTAGCTTAGGCAACTAGCGAGGTTGAATAATGTGCTTGGCTAGTCTAAATTCTTATCTGGCTTTGTATTTTTTGTCGGGAATGCTAACAAACTAGGCTTCATAGAAAACTAAAAATCGAATGAGGAATCCATTAGTCTGGGTTGGCTATGCCTGATAACTGAATATAAATGTTGTTGCCGAATAATATAATTTCTGCCAATATAATTTCTGCCGTGTGTTTTTTGCAACCAGCCTAAACAGTATAGCAAAAAATG